>NW_015114197.1:136407-137688 GCF_001443285.1 Poecilia latipinna | reverse complement strand
CTTTCTCCCACATTGCAAACAGATTAGTTGGTCTCCTGGGTCCCTGGTCATTTCGCCTAGTCTGTTTTCTGCTCAGATTCATAATTTTAGGATAATTCATTTATCTTCTCACCCCATATAAACGGTCGCTGCAGTACTGCAGCAACCCCAACAATAAAGATGTCTTGTATGTCTGTCCAGGAGACCAGAAAGCAGGTCTAAGTCTAAAACGTTCAGTAAAACAGTCTGAGGTCCAGAATGTCTCATCTCAGTTCTACGCAGCAACAATCTCACAAATTGGTTGATATAGTGATTCTCCAGGTAGCTATAATCACAGTTTGGAACTGAAATAGATCTGCATTTAGTGAGTCTGTTTTGAAAAACTGAAATATTTTGGCTTGATTGGGATGGGAGAAACATCTGTTCAGGCTGATTTAATAACTTAATGTCTGGAAGGTGGATTTTGAAGATCTGATAATTACAAAAGGCAGAAGCAAGAAAAGTGAATCAGGAAGTACAGACAATAAGAGGAGCAATCAAAAGAGGAAATGTTGCAGGTATTCAGACTAAACCTGGTTGTTAATGCATCATGGACAGCTCAAAAGCAGTTTCCTTGTATGTGTGGATTTTAATGCCACTCTTCATTGTATTATGGCATACACTACCATCTTCTAACAACTGATTACTTAACTTGAATTACTGGTATTTTTGTAGTTAATTTCCTGTTCTTTAAAGTGGACATATTTTTGCTCTAAAAATTAAATCTATTTTAGACTTTAACCTGCAGTTTTGTAAGCAAAGGAAGATTTTTTGCAGATTGACCATCTCTTTATTTCATAAGGCTGACATGCTTTGCAGGTAGGGTAGTAAAGCTAAGATTTATATTCAAATTAGAATAAAGCTGGTGATAGTGCCTATTAATAGTTTGCATCTTTCTGATCGACAGGTTGCGGCACATACTGAACTGGGCTAAAAGCTAGCGGTTCTTTTGCAATATGTCCACATGCTTGCTCAGGATAATCTTATTTACTGTAATCTACAGGACTTTATATCCTTTTTAAAAGTAAATTTATTTTGTTTTAGTGTCAAATGTTTAATAAAACACATGGTCAGGGAGAGGGGTCTGAAGAGTTGAATGAGGAGTTAATGGGACAGGAGCAAGTTGATAAATCGTTATTTTTAACTGCATGTGTGACCGGTGGACTTCTGTGTTGTGTTGTGTGGTGATCAGACAAACCACAAGACATCAAGTCTGGGCAGGGCCGTGCAGAGACCACTAAAGGGGCAGGCGCTCAAAAAAAA
>NW_015114197.1:120608-131819 GCF_001443285.1 Poecilia latipinna | reverse complement strand
AAAAAAAAAAAAAGACCAAAAGGGCACTTGGGGGCAAGGAGCAAAAGGGGCAGGTACTCAAGCCCCCCCTCCGGTACTCCCCTCTACACGTGCCTGAGTCTGGGTTTGGAGGCGGTCTCCGTTTATTTAATCTGTCAATCGGGAGATATTAGCATTAGCACCTAGCAGGTGCTCTAGTTCTCCAACCCAAACTATACAAAATAATAGTTAGCATGCATCAAATGATATAAAGGTGTAATAGCAACTCAAATAAAAATATCCAAACTTCATTAATACAGAAGGAAAAATAAACATTTGAACAATATAAATGAAAGGATTATAATAGATCATAAAACTTGCCTCTCCCCAGTGGAACGAATAACAAAAAGGAAGAGGAAATTAATAACTTAATATTTATAATAGTCCTGGAAGACCCTGAACAAAAAAAGAAGAAAATAAGGCGGAGTTGGAGGACCAAACCCCTTATAGTAGACACAGAGGAACACAACAGTCAAGTAGAAGCAAATACATGAAAGAACACATTTTGTGGAAATATACAACTATTAATATAGACCCAGTTACATATGCAAACATTTATTTTAAAAGTACATGTTGGAAAAAAATTATGCCAAAAGACGAGACTGAAAAGAGGAAAAACAATTTTTGGATCCCAGAATGAAATGGTTAATCATCCAAGGCAGCATCGTTAAGATGACTGTCTCCCTCTTGTGGCCACCGGCAGCGTCGACAGAGTTTAACAAGGTAATGTTTTTCTCGCAGGCAGCAGCAGTATGGGGCATAACAAGCCTGTGGATCTCACTGCCGTTTTCTAGCTCTGTCATTCCTGGACTCATGAACTAAAGAACATCTGTGCCGTTTTTGGAAAATAACCACCTCAAAAAAGTGTGATATTTGCGAGGAAAAGACGAGCGTTTCCGTCCGCGCTGCTTTGTTTATCTTCATGGAGTCGTCGGACCGGAGTTTGTCTGAGATCTCTGCGCTGTCCGTGGATTAACTCGGGACTCGCCTCTTCTGTGGAGAGCCGTGACATATCTATCCCAACTACCAGCGTGGATTGTGTCGCACACGGACAGTTTGGGAGATAATTATTCTCACTTTAGGGGAAATAAAGTGGAAATTGTATCAAGTCAATGAATGCGGGACCAACGGACACTTGTTGAAACAGTTTAAGCGTCGCTGTTTTGTCGCAGCATTTTAGCTGAAGAGGTTAAAAAACTTGAGTTTTTTTTTAAGCAAAGGAAGACAACAAAAGGATACGTTGTTAAAAATTACAAACATGGTCCGGTCAGCAGCTTAGCTAAAGGGGTTAGCTGCCGCTGTTCGTTCAGTTGTGTTATGTTAGCAACATGCTAACGTTATCCTAACATTCAAACAAGTAGTTTGTTCAAATGCGCTAATATGAAGTTAAATACGCAGATAAGTTGCTGTGTTTATCAGTTTATTCTCGAAACTAAGTGTGAATAATTTTCAAACATTAAAACAGCAGCATAGTTTTAATTTATTCCGTTACAAGTAATCGGGAGATAACTTTTATGACAGCTTAACGTTAGCTTAGCCGCGTTAGCACGACCAGGCGAACGGAGTCAGTTTGCGGCAACTTGGTACTGCCGCTCATGTGCGGAGTGTTTCCAGGGACTCCAATGGGTCTGCAGCTGCGCTCTCAGAGAGGATTTGGAAGATAAATAGCCCTCCGCCTCATCTCCAGAACGGTCTTCCACTTTTCTACCCCCCGCTAAAGTTTTTAAACTGCGGCCCGCACAATGTCCGGCTCCGCGGGCACAGGTGGCTCCAACCCCAGGAAGTTCAGCGAGAAGATCGCGCTGCACAACCAGAAGCAAGCAGAGGAGACGCGGGCCTTTGAGCAGCTGATGACCGACCTCACCGTATCCAGGGTAAGTACAGCTCGTTTTCTCCTGCATGTGGTCCTCTGAACCCGGACAGCCGCTGCTGCTAGTCGGACAGATTGGGCTGAGATTTGTGGTATCAGTTTGGTTTTCCTTCATGCGGCTGGGTCTAGTCTGGAGGTTGACTTTCAAAACATAAAATGACTTCAAATATTTCAATTTAAGAGAAAATAAATTAATCACTCATTTGCATGTTCATCTTAAGTAGTTGTTCAAAGTCCTGCAGATGTCTCTTCCTCTGACATCTGCAGGAAGATGATCCAAATGGTTCTGTCTCCTCCTCAACCTCTGCAGAATCCCGTTAATGAGCCATTTATTTAAATCAGGTGTGCAGAAGCACCAAACCTGCAGGAATAGCCTTGCTCAAGGGCTTTTAAAAATCAGATCAAATATACAGATATTCAGATTGGCTGGTAGAATAATTATCCCTTATGTATTGTTCCGTGTCTGTTTTAATTGTTAATTAACTAATAACTAATATGTGAAGAAATATTTTATTTGTGGTTTAGTCAGTTTCAGCAAAAAACCTACTCAATTTATTTCACTTTTTAAAAATATTTTTATCACTTTGTATATCAATGTTTAGGAATTTCTGTTACATTGTTATAGTTATTTAGAATAAAATATATAATTTATATATATCACACATATATAATGTTTGTTTACTAGTTTAATCATTTGCAATATGTTTGGCTGTGATGCCTGTAAAGCACACTGTGCTGCAGTTGTATAATTGAACACTGCTCTACAGAAAACTGATTGGCTGGAACTACAGCAGCTGCCACTAAAATTTACTGCCCCCACTTAATTTCAAAGGTAACACATTTTTTTTAATTTGACTTTTTTCCACGGCCAAATTTCACATTTTGTGAAACTTGATATATTTTTTTCTCTATTAAAGCCTTTATTTTAAAAATAAGTCAGTTGGATGTCCATGTAACATAAATGTTATTGAATAACATATTTTTGGGCTCATCTGGTTTGAATGTGATTCATTCAGATATTAACATGATCTACATGGAAACTGAAAAAGTTATTTTCTGGCTGATATCCCAATGCACTGACTTGACTTGGAAATTCAAACTTTGTCTTTCTACTGTCACTCTAAATTGTTCTGTTAGCAAAAATAAAACACAGTAATGGGTTAAAATGAGTCTTAAATACATTTTTAAATGACACCAATATGCCTGGGTTCTGCGTTGTTTAGATCAGCATCTCTCAACTCTGGTCCTGCACGTTTTAGGTGCTGCTACACAGCTGACTTACATCAGTAGCTGATTACCAGGTTTCTGCAGCTGGATGCCATGCAGTCATTAGGATCAGGTGGATTGGAGCAGAAACACACCTGAAACATGGAGCAGGGTTAAGGAAAACCACTCCAACACACCCGACCCAAATGCCATTTGGAGTAGCCTGTTGAAGAGCCACTCATTTAAATCAGGTGTGCTGAGGCAGGGCACATACAGTTTGGAGTTGTGATCTAAGTTTGGGAACAAAAAAAGTCTGTTTTAGTTGAGCTCTAGTTAGTTTGCCTAAAAAGTCTGGTTCATTTGTGGAGGTGTGAATGTGTATCAGACTCTGATGTGACCTCTGTTCTGCCTACAAACCTTGGTCTCAGTTTGGCTGAAGTGAACACTGTTCCGGTTTGAATGCATGTGTTAAGAGGACTAGAGACCACTTCAAGAGCAGGAAGTACATTACAACGCAGGGCATTCTGGGTAAATACAACCAAAATAAACATGCTAGTATAGCGTTAGAGGTAGAAATGGCTCATGGTCTTTAGCCAAAGACAAAAGAGAAATTTCACAACCGCTAAAATCTGACGCCACTCCATTTCTGTTTACATTTGGTGAAGGAAGAAATTGCACTCAGTGTCTTTGTCAGAGGTTTTCATGTTGTGTCCTTCAGTGGTTCTTGGTGCAGCGCCCTCACAGGTGAGGAGGGGAACAGCTTGCTCTGAAGGTTTGGTTCTTTTGACTCAGCGCAATGAGAAAGAGAGCAGCTGAAAACGTAACATGAACCCATATTATTCCAAGCATTGTTTTTTAACATGCCAAACCCACAGGGGGCAGTGAAGAGCAAAGCTACAGCCTTTGTTAGCCAATCAGATTGCATCAAAACAACCACGACTTCCTGTTAGGATTTAAATATGGCGCCCGGAGATTTGTTTGTGTTAACAGATATATATGTTGAGAACATAAAATGAATACAACAGAAGACAGAAATAATTGTTTTTAGTGATATTAAACTGATCTTTCTGGTGAATGAAAATCCAAAGCCCATAAATGTATTCAGATATCTGGCTGTGTATAGACTAGGCCTCAAACATGCATTGTTGTATATTACTAAATTATACTGTATAGTACTACAGTATATGTTGATACTGGTCCTTGAGGATTGGTTTAGGACATTGTGATGATGGAAAAGACAGAGAAGATTGATGACAATTGGGTTCCTAACAACCTATGTTATTGTGGTAGTTTCAGCAATGATTTAATTCAGTGGTTTTCCTCTGGACCTCCAGTTCTGCCCGTTTTATGTGTCTCCTTATTGCTGAAATAACTGGGCTATTAACCGGCTCCAGCAGCAGTAGTTGGCCTGCAGAGGAGGTCCTGCAGTCACTTCAATCAGCCCTGCTGGAGCTGAACATCTAAAACATGAAGACTGGTTGGGAGCCATAGATAGCATATCATGTACGTTGCCTGTTTAAATGGTAATGTTCAACTCTAGTTGATTTAACTTTAACAACCTTTACCTTTGAGTTGCCATACTTCACTGTAATTTCTCGTCTAACTCTTTAAGTTGTTTTTTGGGTTGGGCTTTTTAATTCCCTGCAGAGAACTTACTTAGAAATTATTTACTATGTGTGTAAGTGTTTACACTTTGTTTATTTCTTGGGTAGATGAGAAATGTATCAGAGATCACAAACCGTTCTTTTCAGGTATTCATATTGGGCAGCTGATAACAGGAAGTCCTCATATATTATATTATGTGACACCAGAGCCGATCAAAGCCATGTTGCCAGTTAACATATTAATGTCTTCTGACTGTTTGGTTTCTGGCTATAAATTAAAGGTGCTCAAAATATTGGATTGCAGTTGTCATCACCATGTTCAGATGCGCATCCATGGCTCCATGGAGGCAACGATAGGCTTGGAGAGCCATGGATCGTAACGGCGGACTGGAGACATGACCATCTAAAATCTGCTGATTACATGTCTCGGTCAAGGTAGAACCTTATACGATCCTTTAATAGGCCTCAAGACGACCAGTGTTTGTTTTTGAAGCGATTTTCTTTGGTTTCATCTTGCTTGTAGGAGCTTTTCTAATGAAGGGGAAATTCTGTGACATTTCTGTTATTGCCCTTGGTCCAAAGAAGTGTTTGAACATAGAAACTCAACGCCGTAACCTGTCCACACAAAGCGAACCCTGGGGGTTATTGAGTCTATTCGAAGCGGAGGAATCCTGAGGTCATTTCGGACTCGTCTTCCACTTCCTGTCTTGTTGTTATGTCACTTTGCTGTTGCAGCAGAAGGACAAAATGCCCTAATGAGGGAATCGTCCTTTAATTACATCCAGAGAAATTCTAACATTATTTTCCTCATCTGATCTGTGAGGTTCGCAAATGAGGTGGTTTTGAGTTGCGCCTGAATGTAAAGTGTGAACTGCTGCTGACCCAGTTCAGTACATGGGACAGCTGGGTTTAGAAGCAGATGGTTAAATATTCACACCAGCAAACAAATGACTTAGGAAACCATCCTCTGTAGCTGAATGCACAGACAGTTCCAGGACTTCCCTCAGTTGCTTTTTGCGGCAGGTAGTTTGCATTTTGATGAACAATAGATGTGTTATGTTGGATGTTTTTTTTTTTAATGGAAACATCACCGTTACTATCAGAGCCACGTTGTTTACTGCTGTTTGTTTATGTTTGTGCAGTAGCAGAATTAATTCTGTCATCTTGGAAGAGAACATCTTCAGGTTGCACGTTTAAACTGAAAAAAGTATTTAGGATTTTCTTTTCAGTGCAAACTTAATAGAAAGCAAAATTATTTGATGATTTAGGAAGTATTTATTAATAAACGTCTTTTTTACTTCTTCCAGGCTTGCAGGAGTATTATTTCTAATAAATAATTCGGTAATTATTTGACTTATTTTTCTTAGTTGAGAGCGATTTACAGAAAAGTCTATTAAGTCCAAGTGAAACACATTATATGGATTAATTGTACAAAGCCTTCATTTATCTCCATTTTCACTCGAAATATGTGAAACTTTATTAGAAATTGCTTTGTTTTATTTTTAAACAACAAAGCAGTGGAAAAAAACAGAAATTTGGGGAAAAGGTTTAAAGTGAAGTGAGATAAGAGAGAAAAAATAAATCAACGCCATAGAAGTCTGCCTGTAAACCTGCAGAAAGACAGAAAAAAACAAAACAGAGACAAGCAACATATGCATATATAATGTTGTAACATCACTGAAAAGTTTATTCTAAGTTGATAAAAGCTGAATCGAGTGAACTGCGCCCCAGCATAGAGTGTATCTGGGAAACCTTAATCTGAATGAATCTTAATCATGATGATTTTCTAACACATTTAAGATTAGAACATTAAATCAGACCAATTTAAACACAGAAATGAGGACCTAATGGAAAATGCTTTATTACCTGTTTAAAGGTTGCTATTTTCAAAAAGTGTTTTTAGTCAAATAAGACTCACCAGGATGTGTATTCTACTGTAATGAATATGACTTTATTTGGTTAAATTACCTGCCTGATCTTAACATAATGCCTGTTTCATATACATTCAGTTTTTCCCCTCAAGATATTCATAATTTATTTACTTTGTTGATCCCATTCCAACAAAATGTCCTAATGAGGAATTTAAGTCCCAGACAAAATGAAATATCAGGTATTACTTTGGGTTTCCTTCCATAAGCTTCTCACTGCGGTTTGCTGGAGTTTTTGCCCATTCCTCCTGACAGAACCGGTGGAACAGGGTCAGGTTTGTAGACCGGCCGCGTTGCTCACCCACGCCTTTTCAGCTCTGCCCACAGATTCTCTATGGGACTGAGATCAGGGTTTTGTGTCGGCCACGCCAAAACAATGAGTTTGTAGCACTTTATAACCACTCTGGTAGTAAACTTGTTTGTTTGGACGACGTCTTGGGAAGTCTTGCGACGTTTTGGAGTCGTCGCTTCTTCATCACTGAGCGGCATTTCAGCTCATGTTGGTACGAGACTCTTTCTACACCACCTAACTGAACATATGGATGTGGAACCTTCTCTACCTGATATCTTGACTGTTTTTCTTGAAGGAGATATATAAGGCAAACTTTTTGCACATTTTTGTATTTCCATTTGGGTTTGCTTCTAAAAACAGCCCAAACGCTTAAAAAGCACCCAGATGTTTTTTGGCAATAATTTATTGTTTTTTGGTATCTGGAAAATGAACCGTTTCAAAAACCTCCCAATTGGTAAGTCACAATTGGTGGCCTCTGTGCCATTATCTAGCAACCCTAGCCCAGCCAGTTAGCTAGCAACATAAGCTGAGCTCCAGCACATTTGGTCAGCTGGTTTTACCACTGTAAGGCCTGTACAATGGCTACTGGAAAATACAAGTGTTTTATTGACTTACCATCCAGAAATCTCTTACTACATTCTTGTTGGTTGTGCAGGAGGCTCCACTTCTGCTTTTCAAAGATATATTGCACATCTGTTAGCAGAAATTTTCAAATGTGAGTGTAAATCTTGAGTTTGGGGGTGTGGCCAGCAGCAGATTATTTGGATTTAAAGTGACAAAACGTCCTATAACAGCTCTAAATAAACAGAACTGAGTCGACTGAAATCTCATTATCCAAGAATGATTTTGTGCAAAAAATGTAATGAACATGTTTTGTATAGGCCATAGATTTAACCTCTTCAAAGAAGCAAAATTTAAAAATGCCTCAACAGGTGTGCCTCATTTTAACTCAAATGTTGTGAATTGACCTCTCAGATGCATCATCATCTGGATCTTCCCTGTTGTTAAAGGCACGTCAGCAGTTCTTCCCTCTCTGACGCCTGTTTGTCTCGGCGTCCTGCAGGTGCAGTTCCAGAAGGTCCAGCAGCTCCGTCTGTCCCAGTCCCGGGCGCAGTACTACGGTGGCTCTCTGCCCAACGTCAATCAGATCGGCAACACCAACGCAGATTTTCAGGTGGGAACTTGTAATTCACCTCCAGCTCTGATGGGCGGAGAGCAAAATAAAATGTTATGAATCGTTTCAAGGACGAGTTTCATTGAGTAATTCCTTCGGTTTGTCAAGGATTTGGCTTATTGTGCAGGAGATCAGCCAGCTCAAAGACTTTTTAGCTGTTTTACATCAACACCATTCTGCTTTTCTGAAACTTCTAGGAGCTTCAGCACAGTCTTTTGTAAAACCAGATAAAGAACAGCCATGCTTTGTACTGTTTTATTGAAGCCTTTTGCATCCCTTCAAACAAACAAAGCAAAGCCATTGTGCTGAAAATTGTCCGTGTGGATAGAACAGATAAATAAAAGACACAAACATGGATGTTTTCTGTAGAATCTGCTTATCTTTAGATCACAATCTGCCAGATCAAGGTCTGCCTCATCTTCTCAAGGCCAGTTCTGCCTGGCAGCTTCTCCTAATGTGTAATTCTCCAGCAAAAACAGCTCAACTGGGAACCAAACTCACAGAAATGCAAATAAACCTTTTCTAGAAGCTCTGAATAATTTAGAGTTATGGACGAAGAGGGGAGAATGAAATATCAGTGCATTAATCCTTGACAGTTTTCAGAAGCTGAGCTTTTCTCTTTCTGTGTCAGCTCCCTCAGGAGTGCTGGGAGACTGCAGGTCCAGGTAAAGGTGCCCTTGTTATTTGGAAGAATGGCTCTTTTTAAGTAGAGCTGCCATCCAGAAATCAATCCCAGCTCAGAGGGAGAAAGCTCCTCTTACTCAAAGAGTCCATTTATCCTTCTGAGAACAAAACGGAATAAAACCCCTAAATGGCTCCTTGATTCCCTTTTATAATTATTTATCAAACATTGTTCAAATTAACAAATCCTCTCTGGCTAATGCAGCACTCCTAAAACAGAAAAAACGTACGTGTTTTATCTGTAACTTATAGTTAAGATGTGTCTGTGATGTCGTTTGATTTCTGCAGATCTTTGTTTAATGAAGGAAGCAAACTGCACCATGTGGGAGTGCTGAAAGAGCTTCATGCTGGTTATTTTTACCATGGAGATAACAAAAACATCCTAGAAAACTTCTCCTCAGTGCATTATAAAGTTGCTGACATGTCAGATTCTTGATTTTTAATGATCCAGATCCGTATCGGAGGGAGACGGACTCTCATCGATCTGAAAAGGAGCTTTATGCTCCGGCTTGAGTTACTGTCACGCTTTGAGTCGCTGCGTTCTTCACGCTGATTGGTAGCGAGGATAAACGTCGAAAGAGCATTAAATTAAATTCTGCTTTTATTGCAGTTACAGAATCGCATATTGGAGTTTTTAATTTGATTGTATTCATTTAATAAAGAAATATGATGTAAAGCTCAAAAAAGTCAATTTTGCAGAATACTGCCTCTTTAATTATTGCTCAGGCTGCAGATTTTGGTTTGCAGCTACTTTCCATCTTCCTGGAATGACATTCTGTCTTATCTTTCCCATTTTGGATAGTGCTCAAATGATGATTAAAATGGTTTTAGTGTGGGATAATGCTGTTGCTTTTCCAGAAAAATAAAGTCAGATCATAACATCTGGATGCTACATGTGAATAACTGACCTTTTTTTTGGGAACGCTGCTGCTGTCTGATGTAAGCATCCTGCTCCTGTCTCCTCCACAGGGTGGCTTCCCCTCAGGGCTGGACTCGGTCCGGGGGACCCGCCACCACGGGCTGGTGGAGCGGGTCCACAGGGACCGCAACCGCATCAACTCGCCTCACCGCCGACCCATCGACAAGCACGGCCGGCAGATATCCTTTCATACGCGTTTAACGTTGCCACGGTGAACCTGGACCATGCAGTCGGTCCCGTTTGTTTGTTTGTTTGTGTTTACGTTGCTGTCCAGTTTGTGACGACGGAGGTGAATTGTTGCCTCGGGAGCGGAGTTAGTCATTAAAATAAATGTGACGCAGAAACGCCATGCACAGCTTATGACTAATATAAAGTGAGAGTGGTAGGTTTACGAGCAGGTTGTAATCTGGCGAGGATGGAGTGAAAAGCAGAGCGGTTAATGTTTTCTTCCTGTTGGCTTCAATTGTTTGCAGCCAGCTAATGTGTGCTTGTGTGGGTTGTATAAATCTCCCACCATCAGAGCATCAGAGATAATCACTCAGCTGTTTAGGTTTTGACCCGAAACGGTACTAACCATTTTAATTGAATTTATCCAGCATGTTGTCCTGACAGCTGGACCTAATGAGGAATCTGCTTCCAAACACGATGATGATGATGATCTCTTACTAATGTTACGAGTGTAGTGAGTGTTTCCAATCAAATCATCTTGAGCCGCCTTGTGCAGTTTTCTTTAGGGAAAACTGCACAAAAGCAATTAATCCTCAGCGGCAGTTTAATGAACTGACCTGTTTTATTATTTGATCCTTCTTATGTCTTTGTTTACTTTGATTTAATTTCAAACACTACACTGCAAAAACACAAAGTCTTAAGTATTTTTGTTTAGTTTCTACTGCAAATATCTTAGCACACTTGAATTAGGACAAACCTCCTGGTTTCATTTTTATATTTGCTTAGTTTTGCTAACTTTGTCTAATTGACCATGATAAGGTTTCAGTCAGAAAGCACTCAGAACTGATGTAGATTTTAAAGTGTTTACGATGCATTCTGGGTACAGAATAAACATAATTTTACTGCGTAAACAATCTGCACCCACTTCAAAATAAGAGCGTGAATATAAACGTCTAACATCTTTGGTCGCATTTTCCTGCTGTGTGAAAGTATCTTTAGTGAAAAATAACCCTTCTTTATGTAACTGCTGCTCTGAAGTTGCCTGTTTATTTATTTTTTAACACCAGTATTTGCGTTTGTGATGATATTTTACGTTGAAATCGTCAGCCCCTACCGGCCAGAGATGATCAAGCTGAGAATAGATTCAGTAAATATCACATTGTTGACGACCTGCTGAACTCTTTTAGTTCTTCCTTTGCATTTTAATGTGTTTTTTGTGTTCCAGTTATCGCCACCTACTGTTGGGCAGTGATATTTCTTCTTATTTTATTGTAATTACTAGAGGTGTGCCGATCGATCGGTCACCGATCATAATCGGGCCAATTTCCGTGAAAAAGTGCATGATCGGTGA
>NW_015114197.1:60684-116440 GCF_001443285.1 Poecilia latipinna | reverse complement strand
TCACCGATCATGCACTTTTTCACGGAAATTGGCCCGATTATGATCGGTGACCGATCGATCGGCACACCTCTAGTAATTACATCTGCCTCCTCTTGCTTCAGGCTTAAGGAGTCCTGCTGCAGTTTCTCAGACTGCTCGCTCTGCTAGATACCTATTAAAAAAGCGAAATCCAGGTGTGTCGTACATTAGAGAGGTGCTTGAATTATCCTTGTCTGTGTTTGGAGAAAGCTCAGCAGTGGTGTTAGTCCTCTCCACTTTGTGTTTGTATGCGCTTGAGTGGCTTATCTCATGTTTTGTGTTGCATGTGATGAGTGGCAACAGACCTGCAGGCTTTGAAAATCTTCCTCCCTGCTGATTAAACTTTAAGTACAGGTTTTTGAAGAGTTGCTGGCTTGTTTTTTTTTGTGATGTCTGCTTCTGGTGAAAGTTTTTCCCGCGTAAATCAGCTCAACTATCAGGCTCTGTGATGGCAAGATGAAACATGTTCTGCTCTACTACACACAGTGAGAAACTGCTCAGGGATTAAGCTGTTTGTCAGATAATTATCTTGTTGTTTTATTAGCTGTTGAACTGGGAAACTTCATTGCTCAGTGTAATTTGCACCACATTAAGGCTCTTTTTAACAATAAAGTTTAATCACATTGATTTCCTGCCATCACTTCTGTTTTTCTGTTGATCTTTCCCTTGACATAATCCTACATGGAGAGCTCACCATATGGAGCCGTGTACCTGTCGCCGCCGCCAGACAACAGCTGGAGAAGGTGAGACCAACCTTATGGTTTCTGTTTATTCTGCTTCCTCTCACCGGGATGCCACAGTCTTTCCTCTCTGTTCTGATCCAAACGCCAGAATTTTCCCTATCAAACCCGGATCACAGATGTGAATGAGAGGGGAAGCTCTGAGTTGAAGGGTGGAGCTGCTGGAATTTCAGCTCAAATGTTTAAAGTGTTAGAATGCTGCGTGAACCGCATGGAGGCTGAAAGTGTTTGACAGGTAGCCTTTTCCTGTAAAGGTCATGCCCAACAGCAGATTTTCCACTGTTAGGGTTTGTTGTGCTGTCACTGAATATCTCCGAACTCATGCAGCACAATGTGAGACACAAGGTTTTCTTTTCTCCAACCAGCTCTGGTCGTGCCCACACAGAGCAGCAGCGTATTGGTCGGCAGCTTTCTTTCAGTGTTTACAAGGGAGTGAATTATGGGGCTGAGATAAAAAGCCATGCCAGGCTCCTCCCCGCTCGCTCGCTCGCTTTGTCTCCGCTCTTCTGTTTAGTATGCTGCCTTGGCCAGCTGCCAATCACCCTGCCTCGTCTTCTTCCACGACCCGGACGCTGGCCAAGCTCGGCGCTGAGCGTGCTGTGGCAGCTTGTGCTGTGGAAGCGAACGAGGCCTACACCCTCTCATTGTTGACGACACAGAACAGGTTGGCTGACAAATGTCTTTACGGAGCAACCCGACGTCAGCGCTCTCAGGCTGGGTGGGATTCTCCGACAGACATGTGGCACCAAGCACTGGGAGCGGACTCTTCACTTAAAACAACTTTACTCATGAATACAAAGGAAAACGAAGTATGCTGAAACGATTAATCACGATTAATCGATTTGTGAAATAATCGTCAACTAATTTAGTAATCGATTAATCGACTTTAAAAAAAAAAGACCATTTGGTAAAAGAAGCAACATATTGAGAGCAAGATTTAACCCAAAACTGTAAAGAAATATAAATAATTAGTATTTAGGATAAAAATACCTTTATCTGTAAATAGATTTTAGCTTCTCCTGGTTCAAATTTACTAGAGGAATCCTTCGTTATCGCATTTTAGTCAATAATATGTTTATTTTCATATTTAAGAAAGGAATTGAATTATTTGTTTATTTAAATCTTTTAATGTATTTCTAATGTTGTATAAAAAAGGCTTAAGTGGTTAAATGAAAAATCTGTGGAATGTGCCATTTCTTTTACTGAATAATCGATTAATTGGTTACTAAAATAACTGTTTGTTGCTTCCCGACTCTACAGTAAGGAATCATTTTATAAAGGGGTCCAGAAGACCGTTTGCTCATGATTTCTAAACAAAACTTAACAATTAGTTATTCTCAAAACAGTTTTAGATTTTAAATAATGAAATATATTTACAAAATGGGACCTCCAGAATGAGCAAAACAATAAAATAATTTTATTAATGTACAATAAATGGTTGATTACATTCACATTGATAATCAATCAAATGTGCATCTAATTGTTTCTGTAAACATTCGATGGAAAACAGAGAAAAATATCTGTTTTCATAGAACACATTCAGTATGCTTGGCTGTCGTTTCTTCATGATTTATTTATTTCCATGCCTCTTCTATTAGCTGCAGTTTGCAGGAAAACCACACTTAGTGTAAAAACATGCCAGTTATCATCACCTAACTTGAATAATTTCAAACTTTAGATCACACTGAGCTCTGAGATCAACTTTTTCACAACAATTTGGAGGAAATGTCTGCAACTCTTGTAAGAATGTTGAAGAAAATACTAAAAGATGAAATCATTACAATGATTTTAGGTAAGAATATGGTTTAATAGTGATAAAGAAATTGTTATCATGACAAAACAGAGTATATATTTTGGCATACGGATGCACTGATGCACAATTTGGGCCAATATCCAACACTAGTAGGGGTGCACCAGTTGATAATCAATAAGAACGCTGATAATGTTGTGAAATGAAATTCCTTAACTTAAGTGCACTAAAAGTTTTTATCATTAGCTAAAGAGCTAATCAAAAAAATTAGCTCTGCTACTAGCATATTAGCAGAGTAGAGGAAGTGTTCCTTGTGCTGCAGGTAATGAATGAAAACAGCTCAGATTGTTTAGAACATCAGCCAAAAATAGCTTTATCGCCTATTATCTACTGTTTTACTCTTTATAAATACATATTCCTGAAAAGGTTTTAGATTTTTGCTTCAACACACACAAAAAACCCAACAAATAAAAACAAAATATGTATATTGCCTGTAAATTTGCAAACTTAATGTTCAGAATTTGACCTCACTGCATGAGACTCATTCATTCAGCAGTACTAAAGATTGTTTAAGTCATAACTGCCATATTTCTTTTTAAGTATGATTTTTGTATCTTTTCCGTCTCTTCCAAACATGCATCGCTGTCATGTTGCTGCAGGCCATATTGAGCCTCCTGCTCCAACCTGCAGCAGATTGCTGTCACAGCATGCATCAGGGAGAAACTTCCTCCATAGCTGTGGAGTTTGGCCCACATCGCCTGTGAAAACACAGGGACACACAGGAGGGCCTCAGTGGCACTTCAACGGGCCCAGTCCAAACATGCAAGATACTTTTAAGAGCCTGAAGAGCAACCAGATTTTAGGAAATCTACCGTTAAAAGTCACCTGCAAAAAAAGGGACGCACCAATCCACATTTGTCTCTTCTGATACAGATACCTGAGGCTTAGTATCGTCAAATGCAGAAAAACAGTGCTGAGATGACTTTACAAAAACAGACATATACTATGTACTGAATTACAAATGTATTTGGGAACTGTGCACCAGTACAGGACATTTAAATACACCAACAGCTTCACAAGCTTGGTCAAATCTTTAAAAACAACTCGACTTCAATTTGTTCAGTCAGCTGATGTAAAATAAATAATAAAGAAACCAAAACTGACAAAAACAATAGATGGACTACTTTGGTAAAACATGTAAAAGATAAACTGCAACAAACCTTACAAATGGTTCAGAAAGAGCAATTAGGAATTATAAAAATAATGCAAAATAAATGATGAAGTATGATGTTACTCACAGCACAAATCATAGAGTTACACTGAACAGATCTGCCCTCGTAGATTCACTGATGCCCGATCTGCAATTTTTTTCAATACATAGTTCTCATGTGACATTACACTTCGTGAACTTCCATTACAGGCAGTTGCTATGGAGTTGCTATGACAACAACAAACAAACCTCAAGCTTAGAGCCAGCTCTCCCCTCATTCCTAACTTATAAACAATAATTTTATGTACATTTCAACTGATACTCAGTTACAATTTGAGTACTCTGTCCACCTATGTGTAATACTAAGATAAATATCAGATATTTACTGTAGCACTTACTGCTGAACTAGCAAAATTAGCTTAGCTACTGTAGCTTTTATTTGCTAGCTAAGACAGACATGTAGCCTACATGACTCTGCCAATCCCAGAACCTTGTTGTTCATCTTGTTCGTACGTCTTTTACAAAGCCGTTGAAACGTTGAATGTGTGCCTTTATGGATTCAAGACTGAAGCTCCTCCACGGTGTACGCCTCTTCATGTTCACCAAGTGGTGAACTGTGCCGTAGTATGAGATCAGAGGCAGCTTGTCCTCGTTGACTGACATGTTTTCATTCTCCGTCTCATACGGGTCGATCCTGACAGCAGCCATTTTGGTTTCTGTATCATTTTCTCACACATTAGTTGAGAGTGTCAACATATTTTTTGTTGGTCTGGAAGCAATGGGGGCACTATGCATTCCGTTTACCTACCAAGATGGCGGGAATCACTTCTGGTTCAGACTTGTGGGAACCAATGCAAATATTAGTATTGCATCTTTGCATCTCAGCCTGAAATCTGATGTTTTTATTGCTCCATATTCCTGTTTTGTATCAGAATGAAGACGCAGCTCAACGTTGTAGAGGAAACAAAGAATCTGTTTACTAATTATCATCAGAGCAAATTCTCCTCCATCACTGGGAGGAATACAGGAGTATGTTGAGAGTACAAAAAGCCCTTCATATCCAAACATCGTCCATGTGAAGTGTTTTGGCTGTGAGGGCAGATTCCCTGCTTGTCCATCTCCTGGGAGAGAGAGGCGCGGTAAGTGTTTACAACTCCAGCTACATCTGTGCTTCATTACCGTTAGTCAGCTGTGGACGAGAGCCTCAGAGCAGCTTTAACTCTTTCACTGCTGCAAACATCTGCAGTGCCCGTCGCACCAGGAGCAACAGGACGCAGGAGACGTGTGGCGTGTGTGTTTTAGGAAGGCTGACAGATATTTAGAGATCAGTGTTTCATCAGGAAAACGACTGATGAGTTGAAAACGTAAAGGTGATGCAATCAGGAGCCAACAGTGAGAGAAAACGAGTCAGGTGATTAAATGCCCCCTGCTGACCTCTGATTAACGAGCCTGGGTTACAAAACAATCTACAAACTGTAGTACATTATACAACCGCCCCTCCCCCACTTATTGATGCTTCTGTTACAGACCAATTTATGTTTCCAGTTCAGTGCTTTTGAAGTGGGGCTCTAATGAGAATGGTTGAAAAGTCATTATTTTACCTGCACAGGAAAACCCACTGATGAATTTTTTTTTTTTTTTTTTACTCAAATTAGGACTGGCGATCAATCGGTTTTATTGATTCATTTAATTTTTGGTTTTTGAAGATAAAATTTTTGGAAAATCTGGATTTTTTTTTTTACCAGTTCACTCCTTAGTTTTCCATAGTTCATCAGCGCGCAGAGGGCGGCCATCTTGTTTGACAAGCGTGTTTTACAGCTTCATTTATTTGGACTTTGAATTCAGATCAACTCTAAGACTGAATATTAGCACCAGGCTATGATTTTTTTAATTTTTATGACAAGGATACAGTCTCAATATTAGGAGAATCAAAACACTTGCACAAAAAATAAAACATTAAAATGAGGAATGTTGAGCGTCTTGTGAAGTGTCACTTTTAAAGATAAGGAAATACTTTTAACACATTAGTGTCGAATCGTTATCAGTAGCAGGACTTTGAAACAACTGAATCTATTTTGAGGAAAACGACAAAGTCATGTTTTATTTGATAACTATAGAAACTTTTTTCTCATTAAAACAACTTTTTCTCGTTTTTCTGGCAAACTGCATCTTTCCTCTGCTGATATTACAATTACCGTCTGGTAATTAAAACTTTCTTGTGGCTTGGCTCTGGTGCTGTGTTGTGCAGCTTTCAGACAGGATGATTGAAATAAAAGCCACTTTTTGAAAATATTTTCTGGCATTTGTAAATTCTTTGTCAGAAAAAATGATTAGAATTGAAACTGGTTTGAAAACTTCTTTTAGCTTCAGTTACTTCGTTACATCTAGATGTGTAGCTGCTGTTTGTTTCACTGAAAGCTGATGACTGATGCACTTGAAGCAGGAGTTTCTGGAAGTTTTTTTAAGAAGAGGCTTTACAATCAGCGTCACTATGACAACGGAGACATTATGCTAACAGTGTGCTACTTGAGGAAACTCTGAACTGTCCCTTTAAGAGCAGAGTCCTGAAGCTTTCTAGGGTCCGTTCCACGAAGGCCGAAAAGCAGCAGGTCGGTACGTAAAGATGGTGGAAAGCAGGGGAACACAGTGGTTCACACAGCCTTTATCCAGCGCTCTGCTCGGCAGATTTGATCTCCTCTCCGGAGTTCCTGAGCATGTCTTTATTTTTAGCCGGAACATGGAGGATCGGGCCCGTTCGGGGGTTTAAAGCTCTAACGGGAGTCTTGAGACTTCAGACCTGAATGCAGTTCTGCATCTGCTTGAGGGTCAGCGGCTGGGCCCGGTCCCACGCCCTCCCCTGGTCCGCTCACCCATCTTTGGCCTGCTGCTGGTGCACCAGCCTCTCTGGGGATGAAATCACCGTTTCCCTGGAGAACTCAGAAACAGAGCGGCCTTCCAGCAGAGCCATCTGAAACTTTTCCAGCGCGGCCTCTTGGGGAGACGCTGTGCTGCAGTTTTTAGCTGCTGCTTTATCTCATTTGTGAACAGATTATTTTTAAGCAAAAGCCAAGAAAGAAGTCTTAACCTTTCAAATCAGGAACTCCATGTGTCTTCATTTATTTAAAAAAAACAAAACAAAGTGTGCCAAACTCAAGGCCTGGGGTCCAAATCCGGACCCCAATACTTTTTAGGTGGCCTCCAAATTCCAGAGCAGTAATGTCCAAACTTTTTTAGTTTTAAAAACTAAAACTACCAAAATGTTGTCATTGATTAACATGAGCTCTTTTAATTAAACAAATAATCAGATTTCTTTGTATGAATTGGATAGTAGATCCAAAACTTTAAATGTTTTTTCCTTGTTTGCTTATTATTTTGGGCTTAATGGAAGAAAAAACAAAAAATAAATAAAAAATAGTCCAGGGGCCTCACATAAATAGCTAGACAACAGTTGTGTGTCTAAATATTATTTTGTCTGTCAAATTAAATCAGTTTTATCTGTATTCTGCCAAATTACATTAATGTGAAAAAAGTTAAATATTATCTAACTTTAAGAATTACTAATTGAATGCAGAGACACCTGTTTATTTGGTTTTATCGATACATTTAGCCACTGCTGGCCCTTTGAGTGGATTCTGGATCTTGATGTGGCCCCTGGTGAAGCGTATAGAAAGTGGTTGATGTAAATCAAGACGGCTCCTTTGTGTGATTTGCTGTCAAGCTGGGAGTGTCACATCTACTCTGCATTCCTTAACCTGCGTCATATATCTAAATATAAGCATGGAGCGTGCTGCCTACAGTGACGACCATCCCTTAGCCAGGTAATTTGACACACACAGAGGGTTTTGTATTTTGCCTGCTTTGTTTTTCAACTGCTCAGCAAATGTCAGCGAGCAAAAACCCCAGCAGACACTGGGAGAGGCGTCCTCTTCACAGCGAGGTATCCCCGACCTCCAGACCTCTGCAGGTTTACTCGCAGCATCTCCGCGGTAAATCCAAAGCTAATGGTTGTCATAGTGACAACGATTGTAAAGACTCTTCTTAAAAAAAAAAAAACTTCCCACTTCAAGTGCATCAGTCAACGCTTGGCTTAGCAGCCACAGATGAGCTTTCAGTGGGAAACAAGGAGCAGCTACAGGTCTAGATGCAACAAAGTGGCTGCAACTGAATGTAAAATAGGGTTTAAAAAATTTGGGCTGATATTGATATTGACATTGGTGTTATGTAGGGATGCACTGATCCACATTTTTCACCTCCAATACAGATATCTGAGGTTCAGCATCGACTGATACAGAAAAACACTGGGAAATTGACTTAAAACTAGGAGGGGGCTGATTTTTTTCGTTTTCTTTTAAAGATCTATAGTCAGGGATTGGACAGGAAACTACAATTGCACCCTGTTTTTGTTAAACAGAAATTAACTGAATTACAAATTAATTTAATAATTCTGCACCGTTACATCACACTTAAATACACCAATAGTTTTAAACATGTAAAAACAACTTTCATTTGTTCAGTCAGTGCAATTAGGAGAACAACAACGTAACATAAGTAATAAATAAAATGAAACTGACAAAAACAAACTTCAAATGGCTCAGAAAGTGAAATTAGGAATTCTAAATATAATGTAAGATAAATAATAAAGCATGACGCTACTTGGAGCATAAAGCACAGAATTAAAATGAATAGATCCACCCACATTGTCACTGATACCCAATCTAGATATTAATAATATCGCCCCAGTTTTACCTGTCGGATCGACACTGAAGTGTTTCAGATCATGAAACAAATGTTTATCTGAAACAGAGAGAACCTCAGAGAACATGAATCAGTTTTCAAAAAGTAATCACACTTCATCAAGTAACTTTAAACTGGTCTGACTAGAACCTGATCTAGTCCAAAAGATGTCACTGACTTATTTAAGTTTACCATGAAAATCTAGATTTTCCAACTGGTGTTTTAGTTTATCAGGAATTTTTTAGTTCTGATCCAAACTGGGACCAGTGCCGGTTTAGCAGGTTTCTTCACTGCACCAGAAATGATTTTCTCCCACCAGAAAAAAACTACTTTTATTGATGCAGCAGTACAGAAATCCCTTCATCAGGATCTGCAGGTTGTTGAATGACAGCCGATCAAAACGTTTGCTCTGGCTAAACTACAATAACAGCTGAAATAAACGGAAATATTTTCTGATGCAGGAAGTTTTAAATTATTCATGAGGTTGTAGCATTTTGTATAAATATCTCCATAAATTATGTAATAAACTAACAAGCAATAGTCGAAGGTTACAAAAAGGTTTATTTATGGGTAAAAATATGGATTCATTGGTTAAAACAAAAAAACAAAAAATCAGCTTTTAGCCTAAATAAAGGTCATGACCTCCTTTTCCTTCTGAAGTATTTTCTTGAGCTCCTGCTCTGCCTCCAGCTTTCACCACACTGACCCCATCAGGTCGGTTTGTTTTGATATTTAGGAGCTTCGTATGTTTGGTCGTCCAGCTAGAAAATGGAGCCCAGGCGGCCGTTGCTCTCATTTGGCCTCCATGACGGTTTTTCATCACTCGTAACTCTCCTGTGAATTGTCTTGTTTTCCCCCTGAAATGAAACGGTTGTGTTGAGTGTTTTCCAGGGTTTTTCTTCTGTCAGCTTTCTGTCCAAACACCAACATGTCCTAATTCCTAGCAGGGCTCTCCTCTTTCAGCCAGTAATCATGTCTGTCCTGGTTTTCCTCTGTCTTCGAAGGGAACAGCAGCCATGGACTGAGGAAAAACGGCCGGGGTTTAGATTAATATCACAGCTCAACAGGTGACCCTTGACCCCCTCCGTCCCTCCTCCAATCTCTCTCTTTTCCTCAGTTTATCTTTATCGCTTTGTCCCTCGCTCGCAGAGACCAACAGTTCTCCTGTTTCTGTAATGTTCTTGGTTTGTCTCTTGTAAATCTCCATCTGATTTTTATCATCTCAGTAATCCTCTCTTTTCTTCTTTGGTGAACTAATGTAAACATCCACAGTCTGAGTGTAGTGGATGGATTTATTTTCCCTCTTTTTGCAGTATTTCATTCAGCCTTTTAATCTGTTCTTTCTGAAACAATAATCATTTTTCTCTTACTAACCAAGCGTTAGGACTGTTGGCCAGTGCGGCTTAACAAAATGGCTCCTACTTAATATTTTCTTCCCTTCAGCAATTTGACTTCTTAATTCAATTGCATTCATTGTTTTTGGCTTTGTTTAAGAATAAAAGCTAATAATTATTCAGTTTGTGTAGAGAATACATATAAATTACGTTTTAAGTCTTATTTTTGTGAATTTTATGTGACGTCTTTGTTATAGTATTACTATAAAATGTAACTACTTTTTGTGCAAAAGTGAACATTTCCACAAAACTGCAGATAAAAAAGATACATTTAGATGTAGATTGGAATATATCTGTGAATTATTCAAAACTTTTGAATTTCTTTTGATTTGTTATGTAATGTAATGCTAAATAAAACCCGCCTGTTTGCAGTCGATGGTGTAAATAGAAGACCTTTATTTAGATTAATGATTAAAACGACATTAAATAAAGATGTTGGATGTTTGATAGGAGCGACACGTGCAGCTTTCTGATTATTAACTAATACTGGAATGTATAAAATACGACTCAGGAATTATTTCCTTCATCTCAACAAAGTGAGATGAGATATTCCTAAATGCATCAAAAATTAAAATCTATTAATGTGTTCACATGTTTGAACCTTTAACAGACACAAGTACAGAAGTAAAGATTTCAGGTTCGTCTTGTCTGACCTACTTCACCGTATCTGGACAATAATGCATATTGGCCCGGTTCACACAAACATGGAGACGCTTTGAGAAGCTGCAAATGGATTGTTGGTGAGAAAAAAAGGATAATAAAAATAGGAGGGATACGCTTATGCATGTCGCTATGTTTCAGTTAAACTTTAAAAATAATCTGAAGAAGAAGAAGAAAAACGTAAATTCTGTCAAAGAAATGAGTTACATCTGTTTTTAAAACAAATTTAGCCTGGCACTCCTTTAGCCATGCAGCAAATCTTCTTTTGACTCCTGACCTTAAACAGCAGTGAGGATGGTAATCCCACAGAACTTCCACCCGTCCGTTCGTCCGTCCATAGACATCGTAATCCATTTTATTTATGGTTTCAGTTTTGTGTGGTTTTATTTCCGTTTTATTTATTGTTCTTGGTTTTATCTTGGATATGTAAAATATCTTCCAGTTCCAGTGTTAAGAGTTCTTTACAAAGTTAAAGTTTATTGGTCTTTGAGAGGCTGAACTGATGCCATTATCAAATGGAAGTGGTCACAAAACAACAATATTATCATTTATCCAACAATCCTCCAACCGTATTTATTATCATGACAACAGGTTTAGTTGTTAACAGTTAATCTGCTGGTTGTGAAGTCTGAACCATCTCTCCCTCCTTTACCTAGCAATGAGCAAAATGTCAACTATTTCTTTACTTTATTCAAAACAGTTCTCAACTGTTGGTTATTTGATCACTTATTACCTGTGTCTGGATTAAGGTTCAAACAAAATTATATTATGAAAAAAAATCCTTTTCACTAACTTTCCAAACTGCACTAAATGACAGTAGTTACGTTCCATTGGTGACTATATATTTATCAGACATGTCTTGCTTTGGGGTGAGTGTTTGGTCGGAGAGGCAGTTTGTGTTTTGCTCACAGCGTGCTGCTCGGTTAGTGCGATCCTGTGAGGGTGTAAGTGTAAGGTCAGCGTGAGCCTGCAGAGAAAAGCCGCCTGCGTGGAGGCAGAGAGGAAGCGGAGTGAATCACTGACCCTTACGGCCTTCACAAACCCTCCTGCCTCTGTCCAAGGTGCTGGAACACTTGGCATAACTCTCCTCTTCCTCCTACTCAGAACCAACTCGGACTCTGCTCTGCATACGAGCGCTATGAACCCAAACCCTCAGGACCCCTTCGGCATGAACCAGCAGATGGGCCGAGGTCCTCCGCAGCGCAATGGTGAGAGTAACACACTTACTCACTTCAGTTTTTACTTTCTGTTGTTTTTATTCATTTTGTTTGACTGTATTTTCATGTGAGAAACTCCTTTGACCTCACTGTTTTGTTATTTATTTTCAGTGTATAGTTTAAAATTTCAGAGCCTGCAGATATTTTCTGCTCCACTGCTTCTAAATAAGAAATTACCCCAACAGCTAAAAAAACCCCTAAAATAAACACATTTATTTTTTATTCTCGGTTTCAGATACTAAACAGATATTATGAATTATCAGAAACATCCAGAGTGAAACTGCATTCCATTAGAAACATCCTCCTTAAACGTTTTTGTTCACAAAGTCTAAAATTAACCGTCCTTTGACAAAAATACAGCAGTAAAACGCTTATTTGAATGAATCAGTAATGCTTTTAAAATCTTCTAACAAACATTTGAATTTTAGTCAAAGTTGTGTTCAGGTAGCAATGCACCAGAGTATTTCAACTTCCCAAGCTGCATTTTCATGCAAATATTTTATATATTTTCTGGCAATAAATAATCAGTGAAAAATTATTGCTGATTATTTTCTCATCTATTTCATCCTGAAGTCCAACAAACTGAAATCAGCCAGTTAGCTACTGAGGCTATCTGCTCTGTTGCTAGCCTGTAGCCCGCTGCTTTACAGTGGCATGGCTCACTACATATTTAATTTTTATGAACAGTCGAGTTTATCCTTCTTCAAAGAAAGTCAAATGTACAGAATTTGACCTGATTTTGGTTGGACTTCAATGTCAAAGTTATGAACCCTTAAGCGTGAAAACCTGGAATATATTTCTGATCATAATGTTGAGCAGAAAGGCTAGAAATCAGGTGAGGGACCGAGTCCTTTAAACTGGATCCAAAATCTCCTCTATTGTCTCATAAGACGGTTTTTTACCACAAGATGTGTGTTGGAAAACTTTAATAACTTTTTAAAGTTCAAATGTACTTCTGTGTCAAATTATTTCACAATTATAGATCCTCTTAGATCAGGGTTTTAAACTTGACCGAAGTCAATGACTGATGTTAATCAAGTTTAGCACTTATGGCATAAAAATAATAAAAGATTTCTGTATCCTGATTTTAGCGCTAATCCATGTTTGTCCCATAAAAAGAAATGAAACAGTTATTTTCTAAACCAAACTCCATCATTATGTTGTTTTGTGATTTGTGGAACATAAAATAATACATATTTTCATAATAATACATACCCACATGTGCAGAATGCCTCAGAACTGTCAGAGGAATCTATAAATCTGGGGAAAGGCTGGAAAGTGAACCACAACACGCTCGGCCTTGCATGTGTTTCCTGCTGTCAGACAAACTTTCTGTGTGTTTTGTCTTTTGTGTGAGAGAGTGTAAACGACCATGAGGAGCAGGGCAGACATCACATGTTATACCATGAAAGAGTAGGTGGAATGTTATCGGCGGGTCACGCAAACCGCCGACCAGGACAGGAAACAGCCATCTGGGAGGAATTTCTCATTTTATGGAGAAATTTTGCCGCATATTCAACATCTTATCTCTAAAATCAACTGCAGTGGCGTTCGGCTTGCAGGCAGCTCCTATGGTTGTTATCATCCAGCTTTATGGTGTTTGTGTTTCTGTTCTTCTGGTGACTGATTAACAGAGAACACAGTCCATCCAGGCAGCTTCTCTCTCTGCTGGTCCGCACATCTCCAAACCTAAAAATCTAAGAATCCCAGTTTCTGCGTTAGTTCCCGGGACAAACCTCAGAGATTTTCAACCCTTTTCTTTTTCTGACATTTCCTCTGTCACTTCCCAGATAATCCTCCTTTATTTCAGCGCATTCAAACTGGATGTTACCTTAAGAATGAGCTTCTGCCACTCCGTCTGAATCGAACCTGTTCAGAAAGATGAATCACAGGATGGTGTGTGAATGGGTGACCTTAGACCCAGGTGGAAGTACCGGTCCGTCAGTGTTCAAACAGTCGATGGAATCAAAACGGAACATGCTGCTTTTGTTTTACTAACAAAGGAAAACTAATTAATGGTCTTACTTAGAAGTTTTCATCTCTTTAAACATTAATGGTGACTTTACTGCCACCTACTGGCCTAATGTGATTATTTAATTACTTTTTTGTTAAAAGCAGAATAATACCAGATATATTTTTGTAGTTAAAATGTGGATATTTTTTCCCATCTGTATTTTTACTGTAGATTCAGATTAGTACAAACATTGTTGGACTCTTCTTCACATCCTCGCCTTTCTGAACAGCTACAGGAGAAACTGACTGACTGCCATGAAGTAAAACAGAGTGACACAGGAAGTCATTCCTGCCTGCCGCAATGAAACTTTATAACCACAACCTCTGACTGAACTCTTTCAACCTCAATGGAAATATCCTCTCATTCTTTCCTTTTAAATCTTCAAATTTATTTTTTATTTACTTCCAGTAAGGTTCCTGGTTTGTAATGTTGAGAATTTTCCTGTGGGGAACAATAAAGTATTTCTGATTCTGTTTTTAGTCCAAAGGATGTTCCTAAAAAAAACCTTCCTGATTAGAAAACCAGGAATGCTAAAAATGTATTGGTACATTTTGACGGCCATGTTTCTCTTGTGAAGTACAAAGAAATGAGATCAGGAAGGCATCTCTGAAGATTACACTCAGCATCAAACCACTACATTTGTAATTTGTTTGATTTCTCGGTTCAGATCTGCTTATTAAGCACAATCCATACCGTTTCAAACAGCTTGAGTTCAGAGGTTCAGGATTTCAGACACTAAATATGTTTGGGATCAAACAAAATGACAAGATTCTTAGAAAGGTGGTGGAGTCGAAAGTCTGAAGTTTCTCAAAAAATAAACTTACAAAGTAAAGTAAAGATACTCAGAAAACATACTTAAGTACAGTACTCAAGTAAATGTACGATGTTACTGTTCACCAGTGGTCCATCCAAACTTCAACACCTGAAAAATCTCAACAGTTTCTTCAGAATGTGTCGATATAAGTCAGCAGAAAAGAGGAGTCAGAAAAAATCCAGTCCTTCAAAAATAAAGAATAGTCATGATTTAAGCAGCTCTCACTGTGTTTTCACACCTGATGGCTCCGTAGACTTGCTTCGATTTGGGACAAAATTGCAACATTTGTTGCATTTTCAGCTGCTGTGGTTTGTTTTCACTTCACTGCGTCAAACAAACCAAAATAATTGAAAAACATGTTCCCCCCGTCGCTGCACCAAGAACCAGTGAAGGAAACGACACAAAAATCCTCTGAAGACACTGGGCGCAACTTCCTTCTTCAGGAATGTAAGCAAAAATGTAGTGGCGTCAGATTTTAGCGGTTGGAGGATTTCTCTTTAGCTTTTGGTAAAAGACCATGAGCCACTCTTCTGCTAGTGCTAGTGCGTTTATTTTGGTTGTATTTACCCAGAATGCCCTGCTCTGTAGTTTTGGAGCGGTCTCTAGTCTGCACCAGAGTTCACTTCAACCAAACCGAGACCGAGGTTTGTAGGCATAACGGAGTTTGCATTAGAGTTCGCATTCACACCTTCCCAAACGAACCGGACTTTCCAGGCCAACGGACTGGAGTTGGGTTAAGGCGGACTGAGCAGGGATGGTGTGAATGAACCCTTAATATCACTCTGTGCGATACAAAGGCAGCTCTTGTTGGAGAGCGAGCGGCTCTTCCTCATGAGCTGACGTGTGAGCGCGCCGAGCTGCAACGCCCCGGGGCCTCGTTGACACCTCTCAGGGTTCTAGCCGGTTTGGAGTGGAGTTAAGCCCCGGCTGATTAAAGAAGCAGCTAACTAGAAATTACGACACTGACTCACTCTGCCCTCCGGGAGGAAACACCTCCAGTTCTGCTACACTCTCTGATTTTCCTGCGTCTGGGAAATGAGCAGAGATCTAACATTCGACCCCGCAGCTGTCAGGCTTTTGGTTGGTGCAGACCACGTTTTAGCATCTACTACCTCCATATTGAGTTCTTTTCTGCCAAGGACACAAGCCAGCCATTTTCCATCCCAGTTGTCTTGCTTCCTCCTAGTTGCAAATGTGAGCAACAGTGAATAAACACGGTGGAAGGGGGGCTGAGGGCTTTAATGGTGGCAGTATTGTATCACCTCATTATCCCATCTGCAGCAGAGGCAGAAAGGGAAGTGTCTGAAATGAAAGACTGATTTCATGCACTACAAAAACACCAAATCTTACTAAGTATTTCTGTTTAGTTCTTATGCAAATACCTTGGTACATTTGAAATAAGACAAAACTAACTTTCAAGTAACTTTTCAACGAGATAAAGGAGTTTAAGTCGACAACTCCTTTAATACTGATGAAAAAGTGCCAGATCTGACATACTATTTCACTTATAGCAATATAAGTGAAATTATAAGTGATATGGGGAAAATGTCTTGTTACAGTCCACCAGTTGAACTAGTGTTTTCACCAATATTAAAGCTGTAGTTTTGTTTACATATTTGCTAAAATGATCATTATGTCGTGACAGTGTAACATAAGACAAATAATCTGCGAAAAACTCAACCTCCTCTGTCTTCTCCCAGTGCTCCCAGTACAAGCTGCAGAAACACACCTCTCATTCAGAACAACCTATCAGAGCCAGGAGGCAGGCCTTAGCGCTGTCAATCACTCTCATGCTCACACCCTCCCACTTGCTCTTTGCTACACTACAGCTGATTCACCACAACATGGTCTGCTACCAATGCTAAGGCTAGTTAGCGTAGCCACTGATAACTGAGGGTAAACGGTTGTCCTGTAATAAGTTGTTTTTCCACCATTTGCACATTGAGCAGCGCGTACATGTGCTGCTCAATGTGCAGCACATGTACATGATTGATTGATATGTCAGTCAACATGTCAATCATGTTGATTGACATGGTGACAGTTTTAATAGATATGGAAAAAACATTCTTATAACATGCTGGAGCTTTAAGGAATTATTGACTTAAAACAAGCTCCTATATCTTGCTGAAAAGCTACTTTTAAGTTAGCTTGGTCTTTTTTCAAACTAGAGCAAACATTTCGGGTAAGATTTTGTGTTTTTGCAGTGATGGAGGAAGAAGGAATTAGCGGTTAGGGGATCAAAAGAGGAAAATCGGATTTATTTCCTAACAGAAGTGTTGAGCATGAAATATTCATCAGAATCAACCAAATGAAAAACTAAACTAAAATTAACCTGCAGTAAAGAGGAAGAATGTTCTCTTTGAAGCAGAAAAACAGAGTTTCTCTCTGTTTTCGTCTTTCTTTGATGTCCGAACCAACATTCCTCATCTTTGATTAATAACGGCGTGCCAGCTGCTCGGTACCAGTTAGCATGTTAGCATGCTGCTCCTGTCAGGACTGCTGAGCCAGACATGGTGGCATTCTTTACAGCAGGTGGTTCTAATTAAGCATCCTCTAATCTTCCTCTGCTCTGGTTTTCTTTATGTCTTTCCTGCTGTTGTTCATGGAGGCTGGCATGCAGCTAGTGTCAACGAGGCCGACGTAGACGGCAGCGGAGACAGTGGGTTCACATTTCTTACTCCCTTTCTAATATAATTGAGATTTGTTTTTGTTTTGGTTAATTTGCATGTTTCTCTCTGCAGTTTTTTCCTTTCCTGCTCTGCCGAACGAGGAGAATCTGATGGGCGTTGGGAAACCTCTTCCCAAGCAGCTGTGGGAGGCCAAGAAGGTAACGAGGTTTTACTGCTGCCTGCATGAAACAAACAAAAAAATGTTTTAAAGTGATTCTGTCTTCCCTCAAGAAGAATTTAAGTCATTTGCTGAGCAGATGTTTTGGTGAAATGTTAGTAACCAAACTTAAACCACAAAATGTCATGTTTATTTATGCATCACTTTGAAAAATGGTTGATCAAAGTGCTGCACATCAAATACAACACAGGATAAAAACAATTAAAATCCTACAAACAGTCAAATCTCCTGCTTGGTTAAAAGCAGAGAAATGAAAGTGGTGAGTTTTTAACTGGTTATTCCAAACAAATTGATTGTTTATTTGAATAGGACACATACAAGAAGCATGGATCAAGACAATCTAATTCCTGCATCACAATATTTATAGCACAGCTAAGGGCCTTTAAATGAAATGTTAAAACAATACAGTAGAAAGGTCAAAATAGATACAAAACAATGTATTTATAGCTACTGCATCAAGTCTAACAACTTGATCGTCCATGTCGTCACAAAAAGTGTCTTTATCCTGTTTTTGTTCATAAACTCAAACTTTTTATGATTTTTGAGTTGTTGATTTTAAATGTAGCTCAGTAATTCAAAAGATTTTCTTGGTGATACTGAGATTTATTATTACATCTAAGATGGGTTAATGTAATGTAAAATAAAAATAAAAAACATTTTAGCACTCTTCAATATTTTTCTGTTCTAAAAAACCTGGGTTTCATAATTTACTTTTTTAAAAATGATATTAAACTTACAGATATGAGCACTAAGCTTTAAAATATTCTAGCATTTTACAGTCTTTTCATACACAGTCCACCCCTCCTCTGACTGCACCATAATTAAGCTTTTTTAAAATTTTGAATCTGAAAAATTTAAAGTCAGTGTTAGGGTAATCATAGACTCAGTCTGGATCTCCAGTAGCAGTCAGTCTGGCAACTAATCTGAAGAGGCCTCTGACTGAAGAGGACATGCTAACAGCTTCGTTTCCAGGCAGCAGAGACGATAATCCTGAGTAGTTTGTCTTGGATGACATCATCAGTTGTTAGCGCTGCTAATCCAGCTCGTTTGCTTTTGCCGCTCCTCTTTGAATCTTCCTGGCCGTGTGGTTAGAAAGCCGGACGGAGAGATGCTTGAGCTTCCTCCTCTCTCTGCTCTGCATCCAGGAAGTCTCTGTTTCAAATCCTCTGGAATTTGGGGTCATAGTTCAGATATTAGTTGAGCCTTTGAGATGCTAATCAGCTTCTCCCAGCTGTATAAACAACACCTTGTTGCTATGGTTGCCCACCATAACAACTGTACCAAAGTCATAGGAAGGTAATAAGAATTTATTAATTTATTTTGTGTAATGAGGCATAATAAAAATGTCTGTTTCATTGCTGACCAGACTTCAGCAGGTTTAAGTTCATGATTAGAAACATGTTTGTAAGCCTCGCTGTGGTTTGTTTTGACTGGACCAGTGTGGAGATGTTTGGGTTTTACACCTACTGCTAACCTCTTACCACCTGTGAAGCACAGCGGTGGAGGCATCAGGATATGGGCTTGTTTAAAATAGCTGAACTTTGACCCAAATCGAGTCATTCTGTAGTGGAGCGAAATTTATCCAAACACTGTGAGACGGAGACTGCTGAGAGTTACTGCTGCTAACTGTTGCTGACTCATGGGGTGTACTTAGTTTTTCAGACTGTGATTTAAAGCTTCAGCTTTATGTATTTATGACAGCGTGGAGTCTGTGTGTTTTATACACTTTAGATTGGATTTAACTCATTTTAGAACCTGGTAAACACCAAGTTCATTTTATCCTGTTCTGATACCTAAAACCTCAGAACTGGCAGAGGGTGTACTTTCTTTGTACAGACTGTTTTTTTTTTTACTTTTTCTCTTTTTTCTTTTTACAGTTTCCTCTTTGTTTTTCTTTTTCCCTCTTTTCCTTTTAACAATTTTTTTCTGTTAGCCTTTTTTTTCTTTGTTCTTTTTAACACTTGTTTGTTTTTCAGTTTCTTATTTTCTTTTTTAATGAGAAATGTCACCAGAGCTATAAAAATTACATCAAGGCTCTGGTTTAGAGATGGGTATTTATCGTATCTTTTATCTTATTATTAGAGTTTTGATTTAACATTGTCTCAATAAATCCCAATTACTTATTTAAACTCCCAAAACTGTCCAAATTGCTATTTTTACTAACTTTTTTCCACTGCATGCCAGTAAATTTGAAAATATGAAGATATAAATCAGACTTCTTTATGTGACTGGTCTCCTGCAGAAGCAAATAGGAATGTTTTTCAAGAGCAGTATTTGTGTTTGTGCTGTCACAACCTTAGAGCTACCTAAAAAACAATCAATAAATTGTTATTGTTTTTCTTGTTATCACAATAGTGCCACAAAATATTGTGATAAAACTTTAAGTCCATATCACCCACATCTACTCTGGTTATCTTTATATCCTGATATATAAATTCAGAGTCAGTCTTTGGTGCACGTTTCCTCTTGTCTGAGGAGAGCATTTAATCTGGAGGAGAGCATTTAATCTGGGTGGAAGCTTTGAGTCCAGATTCCTGACTTCTGTCATCATCCTCGTAGAAACCTGAAGTGAATTCGATGCGCTGCCACTTTAAGAGCGGTCTGTGAAGCGACGCCGAAGCGCCCGGGTCAGTTCGGGTGATCACAACACCTTAAATTCCTGCCGTGACTTGGCAGAAACATGTTCCCCCACCGGTCCAACCAGTCCTTCCTGTTCCACTCTAAACAGACAAAACCGATCCAGACACACATTTCTACAATCCCGATTGTTGACGACAGCACGAGGTATTTCTCTGGCTTCAAAGAAAGGCAGCCGCGGCTCCAGAGCGCTGCGAAGAGCTCCTTCCACGGGCGGTTCTCGTCCGCTGAACCTCAGCGTTCAGGGGTTTGCTCTCCTTTCCTGAGTCATCGATTGGTTCCCCAGAACTGAGTCCAACTGGGTGTCTTCTCTAAAAAAAAAACACACAAAAAAAAAAAAAACTCCCACACGCAGTCCATTGATTGTGAAACCACGGCCCATCTGGGTTTCCCAGTAAGCTCACTGCAAAAACACAAAATCTTACCAAGTATTAGATTCTAGAGCAAATATCTTAATACACTTGAAATAAGATAAAACTAAGTTTTAAATGACTTTTCATTAAGAAATATGAGCTTGTTTTAAGTCAATAATCCCTTAATATTGATTGAAAACTACTAGTTCCATGGGGAGATTATTATTTCACGTATAACAAGATATTTTCACCATGTTCAGTGAAATAATCTGCCAGTAGAAGTTTAACTTTTTCATCAATATTAAGAAATTCATCATTTGTGATTAAATGATGAACTGGTCCCATTCCGCAAACCTTCCAGTTCAACAAATTCGATTTCAAATTCCAAAAATATTTATCAGAATTATCGTTTTGTTTATTCTAGATAAGATATTTGTCTTTCCTGTTGGCCCTTATCTTTAGATTATAACTCCTATTTTAATTGTATTCTTTATTTTAGTCGAATTAATCAATGCTTAACTTGTGACGCATTCTGGGAAACTTTTGTTTTAAACATGTTTCAAGATCAATAAAGTATTTTTGAATTTTCTGTTATTTAGTTTTTCCCTCCTATAACAACTGAAATTAAATATAACTTAAAAATATATTTTATGCTTATGAGACTTAATTTGCTTCTTCTGGTAGTTATGTATTTCTGATGAATCATGGACATGAGAAAAAACAAAAAGGTGGGAATAAAAGACAAATAAAAAATCAGAGAAAAATAAAAATTATGGAGATAATTAATAAAAAGCTCAAATATCTGCATCTCAATCCCTAAAATAGTTTGGTGCAGCATGACTAAACATACAAAGATTGATAATAATCGATAAATTCTGATTGTGTTTCAGGTCCAGTCTCTGGCATCAAGACCGAAATCATGTGAAGTGCCTGGAATCAAGTAAGTCCTCAAAAATTTGCTCTGCACAATTATAGAAATGAATAATTTCCACTCAAAACTCAATAATTAAACTAGTTCAAAATGTACATTTCCTTACTGGAGGAGAGCTAAACATAAAGTCAGGAAAATTATTTTATTTTCCATCTCATAGATTTAGTTTTTAAGCTCAGCTCTACTTTTCACATATTTAGACGTGACTTCAGAAGCCCAACTCTTGCAAAACTTTAGATTTTTTCACTTTACAACCTCAAATTCTGATGCATTCATGTCGATTTCATTGGAAAATATTAACACAATTTATCTATAAGTAATTAATAAATGCACTCCAAACGTTTCAGATGTTAGCCGTCTTTCCTGCCACCCTGTAACTGTAACATCATAACTGCTGACAGTGATTCATGAGTCATAATCTGATTTCACAGAATACAACATCCTCCTCCAATGAGCCGCCAAAGATTCAGGATGTTTGTTTTAATGCAAATTTAAATAAATGAAACAAAAGGATCAGAATCGCAGACGGTCTGCAGCCTGATTTGCTGGTTTCTGACAAACATGCTTTTATGAAAGCAACCATTTGTTCGCTGTATTGTTCTGTCCCTATTCATGATGAGTCATGGTTGATTTCCATAATCACATGTTGGAGAAATAGGAACATTAGCAATAAATAAAAAAGGGACAGTTAATGAATTAAAAAAAACAAGCAGATGAAGAAAGCAGTGGCTAAGCATGATGGCGCGTTAGGGCTATGGAAGATGGAAAAGAGAGCATTTCAGACATTTTCTAGAATTAAGAACAATTCTGAACTGGTTAGAAAAAAGCTCAGAAATTTAGAGCTTAATGTAAAAAAAAGTCTTTAAAAATACTTGGAATTTTCTGAGTTTGAAAAGTTGAAAGTTTGCTAGAAGAAATTTAGATTAAATTTTCTAGAAAGAAGTCAGTAAATTGACTTTTGAAACTTCAGAATTTCCACGTTTTTTTTGAGACTTTCTTTTTGATTAATCTCACATTTTCATGGTTTTTTTCTAGCAAATTTACCAGAAAATACAGGAGCTTAATCTCAAAGTTTCTTTCTTAAAGTTGAAAATCTTCAAGTTCATAAATTCCCAAGATCTTTTCTTGAAAATTTCTGAGATTAATCTAAAAATTTCTTAGCTTTTTGGCGTAAATTTACTTCTTGTTTTCTATCTACAACGGCCCTCGCATTGCTTTGAAATGGCAGCGACAGCAGCTTTTAATAATCATTTTTTCCACAGTATTTTCCCGTCTCCGGAGCAGAACCCGGGTCTGTCCCACTACCAGGGCTCGCTGAGTACCGGTGGCTCTCTGCCGGACCTCAGCAACCTACAGTTCCCCTCGCCGCTGTCCACCCCGCTGGACCCTGAAGACGGCAGTGGCTACCCCAACCTGAGCGGGGGCAGCAGCACCGGAAACCTGCCGGCCGCCATGATGCACCTCGGCATCGGGAACTCACCGGGTGGGTGGAGACTTGCAGTACGGATCCAGACATCTGTTAGAATCAAATATCAGATGCAAACATTTAATTGTCGATTACTGGTTTATTAGATCGAAATTAGTAATATTTGATTAACTAATTGAGTCCACTTAGTACTTCTGTTAGTGTTGTAGTTTGACCGCCATCCAGCAGAGGGCACCGATGGTCATTGTTAAAGTGAAAGATGTAAAGAGATACAAAGATGGTGGCCATACCGGAACAAAAAGAGTCAACAGTTCCTGATCGGGTCCGATATGGCATGAAAAATATGCTTAATGCGGTTCTGTTTAGAAATATAAACTCCTTTTAAGTTTCACCTTAATGGCGCTGATTCAGTCGAGCTGCATGACGGAGCAACGTCAGCTTCTCAACCGAAAATACTTATTTGCTATGGAGGTGAGGATGAGAAGACGGGAAAGCAGAGGCATGGTAATAAAAAGACAAATAAACGTGACGCCAAGCAGCACTGTTGATTTTGAGGACTGTCATGAGTTAATGTACTTAATTTAGTGAAGTTTAACTTTCCTTCAAGAGCCACCACTGACAATACAAGGAGGGTCATATTTTATTCTTTCCTTCTTTTATTTTTCTATTCAGCAACCTAACAAGATCCTGCTGCGTTATATTTTATAGTCTGGTCTAAGTTTAGTAATATTTATGCAAGCAGCATTTAATACAGGTGATACTAAATAATGTTAAAATTTAATGATTTTTCATTTAAAAATTTTGCATGCGATGAAAAATGTATCTCATCATGATATGAAAATGTGGTCAGCCCTCTTGAAACTCAAGTTTTTAAGAAAACAGCCGCTTATCAAATAATCATTAGTCCATAAATAAGATCAGTCAACGTTAGATAACTTCTCTCCCTGTCAGAGGTGGTGATGAAGAACTTTTCTCTGGCTTTCTGGCTCGTCTTCCTCGTGTTTCTGCCTCTTGCTGACATCAGAACCCAAACATGAAGCTTGAAGCTTCTCAGACGTTTCCTCTGTGCTGAGGCTGAATATCTGCTTAAAGAGGAGGCTGATCTGCTGTTGATGGTCGGTGTTGTTGGCTTTAATATTCAGCTCTCAGATGTGAGAACTACTGCTGCAGCATCTCAAACATGCTCCGTGTTTCTGCGCCAGCCGATCATACATTATTAATGCCTTTCTGAGGGATCTCTCTGTCTCTGACTTGTTCACTCGCAGATCCGATCACACCCACTGCTGCTCCCTTTCACTCCTTCCTCTTTGTCTGCACTGTCGGCCTCTCATGTCGGACACAGTTCAGCTTGGCCGCACACCAAAGCCACGCAGGAATTTCGACCCTCTTTTTGGCTCCGGACAATCGGCTCTTTTCTTCCGCGCTCGTTTCCCGTTCACCCCTTCCTTCCCCGCTCACACAATACAGTCCAGTGTTTCACTTTTGAAAATCAGGAACATCCATGCGCATGAATTCTGCTGGTGAATCTGAGTCTTGTCTTTCTGTCCCGGCAGGTCTGTCCTCCTCGTTGAGTAACCCGTCCATCCAGGCGTCCCTCAACAACTGCCAGCTGCAGTCGTCGCTCAGCAACCCGTCCATCAACTCGTCCGTGCGTCTGCCCAGCAGCTCGCCCCGCCGGCGGCCGGCTCCCATCAGCCCCCTCACCCTGTCTCCTGGAGCCGAGCAGCGCAGGGGTCTGTCCAAGCAGCTGTCTCCCACCATGTCCCCCTCGCTGTCCCCCATCACACAGGTACATCAACTTCACACAGAAACACAAGCTGCTTTCACACCATTTCATCCGACTCCAGTCCGGTTCATTTGGGGAGTTGTGAATGCGTGTTCAGTTGAACTGAACTCTGGTGTGGTTCGGATGTAAATGTGAACGCAAGGCGAACCAGAAACGGATCCAAAAGCAGGAAACGAACTATAGCCCAGGGCATTCTGGGTAAATACAACTGAAACAAGTGTGAAAGTGTAGCGCTAGTGGGAGAAACGTACGACAGCGTTGCATATAAAAAGAAAACTAAAACTAAAAGGAGGAGTACATTTCCACCAACTCTAGAAAAAACATGTAAACATTTTTTGGAAATATTTCACTTTTTTAGGGAGATTTTAGAGATTTCCCTATTTTTTTTCTTAAAAATTTGTGACTTTTCAACTCATACAGTTCCAAAGTCTTTACTAGAAAATGTCAGTTATTTTCTCACAAACTTTTGCCTTTTCAAGCTTTGAAAGTTTCTTGTTTTTTTCCAGAAAGTTTCTGAGATCATTCTCAAAATGTCAGTTTTTTGGCGGGAAAATTACTCTTTTTTTTTTTTTTCCATTTCTACCTACAGTTGCTGCATTTCTCTGTCGTAGAAATAGTTTGCGATGTTTTATCAAAGACAAAAGAGAAATCCTACAAATGCTAAAATTTGACACCACTCCTTTTTCATTGAGAAAGAACTTGCACTCAGTGCCTTCATTTGAGGTTTTCCTGTCGTTTCCTTCAGTGGTTCTTGGTGCAGCGCCCCCACAGGCGAGGAGGGGAACAGGTTTTTCAAGTGTTTGGTCCGTTTCAGTGCAGTGTGAAATAAAAGCACAGCAGGTGAAAATGTAACAAGTGTTGCAGATTTGGTCTGAAGGTTTATTCCCACCTGCGAGTCCAATACTCATTCTTCTGTTGAATTATACTGCATTTATTCTATTAGAAGCTAAAAATTTGAGAACCAGTCAACCTTTAGGTTCTGTCTTTTTGGGTCCTCGCTGTCCTCTCTGCAGGGCGTCGCCTTGGATACCAGCAACATGCCGAGGGAACCGCCTCCGCCGTACCCGCTGTACCAGCAGCCACAGCATGCAGTGGATCACGGCCGGCCGCCCCAGCAGCAGCACCAACAACCACAGCAGCAGCAGCACCACCAGCAGCAGCAGCAGCAGCACCAGCAGCAGCAGCACCAGCAGCCTGTCTCCCCTCTTCAGAACATCCCTCTGGACTTCAACACAAGCCAGGTGGGACCTGCACACAGCAACCTCATTCTGTCACGTCTCTGTGTTTATTAAATTGTTCACATTTATGGCGGTTGGCATGTAGACGGTGTCTAATGGTTACTATGGAGACGTGGTGACCCCAAGAGGTCACACTTTGGTGCAGTGACCTTTGGAGGATTGTTTCGTGTCTTTCTAAGGGATCCTACAGCACCTTTATTCACTCATTTTTACACAAAGGGTCTAAAATTATAACTCTTAGAATGTTACTTGAAATTCTGCAGGTCAGAAATGAAACCTGAAATCTGAATCAGGCAGTGAGGGTCTGAGTGGTGAGTCTCTAAAAACATGTAAAATGATGTATAAACGCATCAAATTTAACAGCTGCAGCAATTGCAGCTGTTTTCTGCTGCTGCGTGTCCTTGGGAGCTTTTGCTCCAAATGCGTCATCCTGATCTATTATCAGGTTTCTCTCTCAGCTTGTTGATCTGTTCTTCTAAATCATGTGAAATCTGGCAAAACATGCAGGTCAAAGGCAGAGTTGGGTAATAACTAGTTACATTTACTCAGTAGCTTTTAAAAAAAAAAAAAGTTGTAGGAGAATTTTTACATTAAACACATTCTCAATGATCAATAATAAACATTTAACACTTGAACTGGAAGACATTTTAAATATCCAAAATAAATAAAGTAACATAAACAACAAATAAAATTAATTATGAAGTCTCTGTGAATATAATTATAAAAAAAAAAATTGGAACCAAAGCACCAGACTGAAAACTTTGTTCATCCTGTTTTTAGTAAAAAGAAAAAAAAGAGAAAAATGCAAATGGAAATTATTGAGTTTGTTTTAATTTATCTTGCAATCAACTGACTTACTGCTCATTGTCACAGGCCTACCATAAAAAAACTGAATTTCCACTTTATATCTTGGTCCATCTGATGATGTCATTTTTAAATGATTGATCATTTCATCAGTTGCTCAGGACTTGATAGTATATTTTGTATACTGTTTTTCATTTTACTTGAGTAATGTTTGTTGCAGTAGTGCCACTCTTACTTAAGTAAAATCTTTGGGAACTCTGCCCACCTCAGGTCAAAGGTCAACCTCTATGAATAAATCTGGTTGTGATGAATGAAATAAAACAATAATAAGTTTAAATGTTTGTGTTTTTGCCTCCCTACCAGGGAAACAGCTTGGCGTCGCTCTTCAGCGACCCGTTTGTGGAGCAGCAGTTCTCGACCCGGCAGAACAAGACGCTGCCCTATCAGGTGAGGACAGAAGAGCACATTCGCACAGCTGCAGCCCAGATGTTGAACCCATTGCCACCCAGAGAGGAGCTTCATAAAGATTCTTAATCTGCATCGTTTGTTAGCAAAATGCAACTTTAAGGTTTAGCAAAACGAGCTGCAGACGTTTCTGAAATCAGTCTTAGAACTTCAGGAAGCTGTGATTTGTTGTCATTGTTGTAAATAAAACGCAGTTGGAGGAAACTCCTGACACAGGGAGCGCCGCTGTGCTAGCCACCGCTGTGCTAGCCGCCGTTCTCTGATGGCCATTTTCTTCCCATCTGCTCCCAGTTGGACCAGTTCAGCCTGCTGGAAAACGCTCTGAGCTCCTCAGCAGGGGGGTCCTGCTACGACCCGTCGTCCTCCTCCTCGCTCTACTACTCGCAGGCGGCGCTGTCCGGCCTCGGGGGTAGCCATGGCAACCTGCAGGACCCCTCCCACATGAGGGCCAACATGCTGTACGCGAACTGCAGCGGAGGGCTGCCCAACATCATTCTCACAGGTGAGTCCGACACTGAAAAATGAGAAAAGGATAAAAAAAAGAAATTACATCTCAAACTGAAACGATTAATCACGATTAATCAGTAAATCACGATTAATCATGATTAATTACAAACTCTGTAGTGAAATGTGCATTCCCTCTGGAGGAAACCCAAATTTGGGCGCAGGAATTTCTAGAAATTCAGGTTCACTCCTTTTCATTGGCGCTCTAAGCTGAGCTGCAACTAGAACTGAAATGATTAATCATGATTAATCAATTACTAGTGTGATAGAAGTAAAATACATTAAAAAAGAAGCCGTAGTGAAATAAACACCACTTAAAATGGTTTAGATTACCTGGAGGTTTAAATTCACTTTGACATTTTACATCATTCAAATTGTGTTTGATGATTTGTAACCAGTTAGAAAGTAAAATATTTATGAAACTAGAAAATATTATTTTGCCTTCAAAATATTATTTTAATTGCTGAATTATAACATCATTTAATTTCCCTTTGGGATCAGTTTTTGAATTCAGTTCAGTAATAGAAACAACACAAGTTGTCCTGCAGAGTTTAATTTCAGGTGTAACAGCAGCATCAGGTGGAGGGTCACATGAAAAAGTGCTTAAAATGTTACAGAAATAACAAGATTAACATTAAAACCAGTATTAAATTTCAAATTAACTTCCTCCAAGTGGCTTCCAGGGTTGTTTCCACCAGTAGTTTCTGGAAACCAAAGATTTGTTTTGTTTGGTTGGACGGATTATGAAGCATTCTAGTGTTTAAGGTCTTCCTTCTGAAATAATTAGTGTAAAATCATCCAGTTGATGAGTTTCTGCCTCCTGCTGCTGCTGATGTCAGCGTCGCAGTGAGAGGAAGTGTTGTGACTCTCCCACCTCCATCATCTGTTGTCTCCGTCTCAGATGACTCCAACCCGAGTCTGTCCAAGGACATCAGCAGCGCCCTCTCCACCGTTCCCGAGTGCTTCGACTCGGAGGGAGGCTTCCCGCTGGAGGACGAGCTGCGCATCGAGCCGCTCAGCCTGGATGGACTGAGCATGCTCAGCGACCCCGACATGGTGCTGACCGACCCGTCTGTGGAGGACACGTTCCGCAGCGACAGACTCTGAGCACAGAGCGCCGCCGCAGCCAGCGCCGCCGCACTGGAGATGTGAGCAAACAGTTCATTCTGCTGCAGGTCTGTCATCTTGTCCAAACCATCCAGTTTAAAATCTGATCTGGGATCTGGTTCAGCCCCCGTCCCCTCCTCAAACCAAAAAAAGAAAACAAAAACGAGATCCAGGAGCGCCGGAGTCCCTCCTGCATTTTTTTCCCCCCCTCAGCGCCAGATACCCTGAAGCCATGGAAACACCATAACCATGGTTACACACCATAGCAACCCCATCACCGTGCAGAAGAGCAGCAGAAATCCAACACATAATTTACGTTTTCTGTTGTGGCTCTAATAAAAAAAGGAGCTGGATTCCAGGCGGCGCCGGCAGCTGGAGCGGAAAACCCGGTTTCTGGTGGAAATGAAGAAGAAAAAAACAAAAAAAGGAGGGATTAAACTTTTTCAAATGTTTCTTTACATACGGTGTCAGAATGTTTTGAAATGTGTGCTTATATATATATATATATATATATATATATATATATATATATAAAAGAAAAAAGAGCCAATTAGAGCGTATTTTCAAATGAGACAAAAAGGGCAAACTGTTTACAAATATGAGACTGTATAAAAATGGCGGATATTTTGAATGGATCGTGTCGAGTAAAAGCTCTATTTTTCTCCCATTTTGGACGAACATTCGGGTTCCTTCCTGCGTCATTTTTTTACCTTTCTGTTGCAGATTTTCTTGCCCTGCGTATGATTTTTGTTTTACATTTTGTACCGACTTGTAAATTTGCTTATACTGTACCTGATTGTGAATAAGGGCATGTGCTACTGTGGATCCACTTTCTGTTTTTGTTACTGAAGTTAAAGGAACCCCACCGCCAGAGCAGACTGACCGTGTGAACATCGGACACCATGTAGAAATGCACTTAAAATCTTTTTTTTTTTTTGCACTAATTGGTTCACGTTGTGTAGATTTTTTACACCGTTTTTAACTGATTAACCCAAAGAAGAACGAAGCCATCAGTCAGAGACTTTACTCGACGGCATGCCATGTTTGGTTCATATTTGATGTAAAAAAATCAGATTTTCTGTTTGTGCTCCTGTGATTTCTCCCTATAGCTCATTTCTGCAGTGGGTTATGTAACAGCTCAGTCATGGCGGGCATTGAGCGCCCCCTTGTGTCACTTTTGAAGAAGGGCCTTCGATGTTTGCTCTTTTGTTGTTTCCTATGCAACCTTTTTCCACGTGAAACCTGTTGAACAGGTGCAGCTTTATGCAGTGCAACATGGCTCTCTGGCTCTTTGTCTTTTGTTAAACCTACACAATGTGAGGGATCAAATTATTTTTATCCTAAAAAAACAAATATACTGCATGTGTCCCCTGGCTATGCTGGTGTTTGCTCTGAGAAGAGGTTTGGGTTTGTTTCCAGTCAAACTGCAGCTCCTTCCTGTGCATGTCGATACTCTAGGCTTTTATTTTGAAGGGTTTCTCTATTTTTTGTGGTGTGAAGTTGCTGTTTTCTAAGGGTTTCCTGCTGTCTGCTCGCCTGCCTTCTGTTGCCTTACTGACTCTTTCCTTATTCCAACAGCTGATAATCATGTCTCTTCAGCTTTAGCTCACTTCTAGCTGCCTGTGGTTGTTTTCTGTCTCTACAGTTTGTTTTTGTCTTTTTTTTTCTAGGTGCATATAAAATGTACAGTTCTGTTATTTAAAGAATGTTTATGCCCTTTAGTGTTATTTTTTTTAAGTCATTTGAGTTTTCCCTCAAAATATAAAAGTTTATTGGTTTATAACATGTTATAGTGCTTATCTTTCCAAATTAATATAATCAATAAAAAAAACTTTACCGTGTATGAAGTCTATAAGTTTTGTTGCCGTTATTGGATCTCCCAGTAGGGGGCAGTAGTGTGTAGTTGAAATGCAGCACATCTGTTTGTGACATTTGTTTCTTCAGAACTTTAAAGTTTAATTGGATAAGAAGAAACTAAATACTAACTATTGTTTTTCACTTATAACTTAGGAAAAATGTCATGTTAGAGGGGAAATAATCTGTCAGTGGAACTAGAACACATTCATCAGTATTAATGAATTATTTACCTAAAACAAGATCCTGTCTTGCTGTAAAGTTATTTGTAAGTTAGTTTAATCTTATTTCAAGTGAACTGAGATATTTGCACAAGAAACCAAAACTACTTGGTAAGATTTAGATTCTGTGTTTTGTTTTGTTAGCATGTTGGAGGAGATTTGTTCCTTTTCTAGACTTCTGTTTTTTGGCAGAGATGTTTAATGTTTGGACAATTATTCCCTGTGATGTCAAATGCTGTGCAGCTGTAAGGATTCTTGGGATTACTTTTTATTACTTTGACAGTTGTTATGCTGTGTAACCATGGCAACAATTTTTTTTTGTCTTTTTTAAAAACTGGGAGCAGCTTATTGGCTAGCATTCAGAAGCTAATCTCTTACTTTGTTCATGAAGGGAAAGCATCATATCCCTGCTTGTTTTTTTTTTCTGTAAAAAAATGTTTTACATAAAACATAATTAAGAAATTTACTTATTTTCTTTCTCTAATTTGAGATTAATCTCAACATTTTTGGGGGTGTTCACAACTTTTCACTCAGAATTTTTTTTCCTGTAAATCCTAAAATAAGATGTGATTTGGTGTAAATTTATTTCTAATTTTTTTTCTATCTACACTGGCTCTAATATGCCGTTGTAGATTCCTACCATTGCCCTTTGAAGTAACTAACCGCACCTGGTCAAAAACAACCAATCAGAGCCAGGAGGAGGGTCTTGGCGCTGTCAATCATTCTCGTGGAAATGCGGAAAGACTTAGCATTACATGAAGACTGTTTATCTGCTGTTAGCGGTGGCTATGTTAACTGGCCTTAACATTCACAATGGACTCTGCTGATTGGGGGAGAAGATATTTGTCAACCACCATCATAATTGTCAGCACTAAGACCCGCCTCCTGGCTCTGATTGGTTGCTCTTAATTAGCACTGGGAGAAGGCATGGGAACTTGATGTTTATTTTTTCTTGTGTTAAAGTGGCAGTTTTAACAAATATGTAAAAGGATATTTTTTTGAAAGGTTATGTACTGTAGCTTTAGAGAGGAGAGGCAAAAGCAAATGAGGTGGATTAGCAGTGGTTGCTTACAATAGCTGGTATCATATTTCTATGAAATATCTTCTCTGCTGCCCAGATAGTGAGCTGCTAGCATGTCCTACAGTCTTCAGTCAGAGGCCTTTTCAGATTCGTTGTGAGACTGACTGCTACTGCCAGCTGAATAAACAGAACAAAGGACCCAAAACGCAGCGGAAAACTTACAAAGAAACAAATCTGAAATGTGACGATGCATGTTAATGCTGTGAATAACGGTGACAGAACGTTTCAGTAATCTCAGGTTGGTTTGTGCGATGAAAGCGTATCCATGGATACCGGTCCTTTGTGAAACCTGGACTTTATTTAGCAGGAACTTCTCTGGCCCAGTCCTGAGTCTGGAAGTGGTGAATGCAGCGGCGCTGTCAGCTCTAATTGATGGCAACGCTAAAATTAGAGTCAGATGGCATCAATTTGGTAATGGATTCCTTCTTTCTGCCACCTGGAGGGCAAAATCCGACTCTTTTACTGTTAAGAAATAAGTACAGCTTTACTTAATCACTACTTACAACGCAGGAATGCTCATCTATCATAACCATCTCAAAATGTGCTAATTATTTATAAATCACAGATTAGGTTTTCCAGAAATCTGCTGTGAAACATTAGTTTTAGTTTAGTCATGAAGAAGACATTTGGTTCCCAGTAGCCGTACATTCTCACCGTGACCAGAGTAAAGCCAGGCAGATGGCCAGTGTGGGCTCCTGGAAATCAGCCAGAACTCATTTATCAAATGGAGTCTGGAAGCCAGTTCCCAAAACAACAAAAAAAAAAAAAACAACGCTCAGAGAGAAACCAGAGCGAAGGAGGGAGGGAGGCCATGATGGCGCAGAGCTGGAGGCAGATCGGGATGCCAGGCTGGATCATTCCTGTGAAGGTTGTGTTGGTGTGAGCGCTGTCCTCCAGGTTCCCACCGGCTGGGGGCGGGCGGCGCCGCTGCCCGCCCGCCAGAATCTAATGAGGCTCAGGAAGCCGGTCCCGGTCTCAGAGCGCCGCTTTCAGTCCGTTTCACTGGTTTTAAAGATATTTAGGAAGAAAATGTAAAGGAATGATGGGCTGGAGGCGGGAAATTTTACCATGAAATAATCATGTGAACAGCTTATTGAAAAAAAAAATTAAATAAAATGGACACTACACTTTTTTTTTTTAACAATACACAATAAAAAAAACTAAAATAATTTCATAAGGGCACTTCTTTTAGTCCAAAGGAAAAAGTGGGTGCTCTAGCATCACCTAGTGGCTAATTTTGCCACTACAGTATGAAAATATGATGTAAAGTTAAAAAAAGTAGATTTTACATAATACTGCCCGTTTAAGCATATTTTGTTATTTAATACATTTATTAGAAATGTCTTTTTATTGGGCTGATTTTAATCCTAAATGTGTTTTCATCGATTGCAGGGAGAAAATAATCATTATTAGCAGAAATATAGGTTTGAAAACTTCAGTTTGGGGTAGTTACTACATTTATTGTGCTGTTTCAACTGAACTAAATTACCTTTTTAAAAATATTTATATTTTCTTTCAATGTGAATTGGCACACTAGTCCTTTAATCCTTTAAATGTTCTTCGGGTGATAGAAGGCCGACTTTGTAACTGTCTTTATGTTGCTCTGAATGTTCAGGTCAGAGTTCATCCTGACCTCTGGTTTCTAGCTGTAATAACTGAAGGTTGTTCCTCTTTAGGTTCAAACATAGTAACTTCAGTTTTGTTTCTGTTCAGCTGGAGAAACCTATGACACCTGAAATGATGTGATCTAAGCATCTGTTCAGTGATTGGATGGATTCTGATTCACCTGGTGACATCTTAATGTAGAGCTGTGTATCATCTGTGTAGTCATGGAAACTATTTGGATTTCCTGTTATAACCTGAGCTTGTGGGAGCATACAGATATACATCATTCTCATGAGACTTCTGGGAGCTTTGTAGCTGGCAGTCATCTTGGTAGGCAGTTTCTATGAAGTTGCTATGACAACAATACACAAGCCATAAGCTTAGAAGTAGCTCTCATAACTCTATTGCTCTATTACTCAGTTACAATTTTTGAGTACTCTACCCACCTCAGTGTTATAAGATAAATATTTGTGATATTTTCTGTAGTACTTACTGCCGAGCTAGCAAAGTTAGCTTAGCTAATGTAGCTTTTATCTGCTGGACAAGACGCCCATGCCTACCAAGATGGCGCGGATCACTTCAGTTTGAGACTTGTGGGAACAATGTATTGAATAAGCGAGGTCCCAGGACTGAGCCTGTTTGTGCTGTTATTGTTGTATAGAGGTCTTCACCATGATTATTATTATTTAGCCACATTTTAAGACGTGAGTTTCCTCGGCCACCATGCTCTATCTTTGTCTTTCTCGGATGCCCACACAGCTTCACCTCTGCTCTTTCGGTGCTTTATGACTTAAATAGATTAATTCTTCAGAACAGCAGCAGGATCAGAGCAGAAATGACTAAAAACATTGTTCCCAGAACAGCAGGAGCAGAAGCCTCTGATCTGCGGTCTGCTTTGTGAAGGGGCTTCGGATGTGGTTCATGGCTTTGGCTTTTGTTTACATGCTTTTGTGCCCTCCTCATCCGACCGCCGTGAGGCCCGATTCTGCTCAGTGGGAACATCTGACAGTAATAAGCGGCTCAGAGAGAGGACCTTGTTTGCAGAGAGATTTTCATCCAGTAAACGTGAAGCTTTGGTTCTGTAAACTTTCTGCTGCAGCTGTTGGTGTTTGCACCGCGACGCATTTCTGTCTCTCCTGCATCTGTGCAGGTTGAGTGTTTATCTGAGTTTGATGTGTTTGGCTTGGAGTCCGGTCGCACTAAAGCAGGGACGTCCAAACTGTTTCTCACATGTGCCACAATTGTTGACTCAAAAGTTGCAGTGGCCAAAAAAAATAAAAATAAAAAATTAAGATGAAGAAGCCCAATTTTTTTTTTTTTGAAGATGGATATTTATTGTAGATCCAAAACTTGAAAATAATTTTTAAGTGTATTGGAGCCTCTGCAAATAAAAAGAACATAAAATAATTGTATTTACAATAAACTACTTGTAAATAAAACAATCATTTAATTTTTTTAATGAAACACAAAACTAAAATCATTTTATTTGCAATAAAAATAATTTATATTGTAAATATTTTTTAATATTTACAATAAAAATATCTAAATAAATTAGTAAAAGTTAGTGGAGTAAATTTCCACCAAAAACTAAAGAAAATAAATGTAGTGATTGATCTCAGACATTTCTGAAACAAAAAAAAAATCTTTTGAAATTTTCTGAGTTTCAAGTCAAAAATGTTTGACATTTGAAACTCTGAAAAGTTTTTGTGACCATGATGTTGTAGATTTTGAATGTTTGTTGTATTTAAAAGAAAGACATCGTTTTTAATCTCCCAGCTGAATTCTTCTCTGCTCAGTCCGATGGGATGGAAAGTGTCTGTCAACATCAACTTTCAAATTTTGCCAAAATTTCTCCAAAACATGTAGGTCTGGACTTTGACTAGGCCGTTGAAACTCACGGAAACGCTCTAATCCAATAACTACAAAATAGTCTTGCAAAAAATAAAAATAAAAAAAAAATCAATTCAATATAAAACTTATGAACTTATAAGACCAGCTTGTCCTCCGTGTTGATCTGTCACATGTTGCCGTGACAAAATGAAAACTCAAGGGGTCCCAGTACTCATCCACAGCTACAACAAATCTATTTCTCTTAGGAACTTTTTTTTAAAGCTTTGTTACAGTTCGCATCAAATTTTAAAGTTAACTTTCCATCCAAGTAAACATTTCCTGACAGCATAATGTATTTGTTGGAGGAACAGACATGATTCCTGCTATTTAAACACAATTTAAGCAACATTTAGAAAAAAGCAAACAATGTTTTGCCATGGAAAACATTTGCTCCCGATCTAAAGCCCGGTTTTCTGCTGATAGATTCCCTCAGACTGTTTGGTTTCTGTACATAAACTCCTGCTTCAGATATTTGTCTTGCTGAACGGATTCCAAACGGCTCAGTTAAAGTAATGGATGGTATTTACTGGAGGTTTTAAGTGGCTTTTATTTCTCTTGTGGGAAAGCGGTTGGTAGATTTCATTGCCGGTTGTGTGTAATGAAGTGTGTGTGTTATGATGAATTGGGGAAAGCATGTAAGCTCATGTCTGATTTGATGGACAGATTTGACTGCTGCACACATCGCCTGGAAAGAAAAGTGTTTGTGGAGGATTTCTCTGCAGACGTCGCCCTCCTCCCTCTGCCAGCCGTAAGTTTAATGTCGGTGATTTCTTTGTTCAACCTTCATTTATTAACTTTGAAAACTCTAATGCAGATTTATATGTAGCCTAAATAGTGTGATTACAGAATTTCTTGTAATTCTGTAACCATGGAAATTCACACAAAACCAAATAAATAGCTTTTTGGACAAGGTGATTATTTGTGAGTTTATTTTAAATTTTCTGCTAAAGTAGTAAAAAACATTGATGATGGCTAACTCCCATCTGCATGTGACAGTATTTCTTACTTCTGCTACACTGCTGCCTCAGCCTTACTGGATGTCTAGTTAAAGTCCGTGATCAATATGGCGAATAACAGAAAAGTCACATTTACTGTCATACAGAAGAAGAAAGCAGAAAATGATCAGGAAAATTTCACAAAATTCCTTCCTAATATTTATAAATTTGCAACACAAAATCACTAACCATGTTTCCGTTAACCATAAAAATGCGCAAATTGAAATTATGAAAATAAATTTGCTGAGTGGAAACATGGCAATTTTGAAAAAAGTCACGTTTGGTGATGAAAAGTTGTTCCATTAGATGACGAGGTTTTTCAGCCATATTGAAATTGGTTTGTTCACAATGGAAACTCTTTTTTCGAGTCACATGATCAACAACCGGACGTTTCTACTGGCGGAAACGACAAAGAAGATGACAGGAAGTGGAAGAAGGATGATGGTTTGTTTGGTTCTTTCAGACATTGTGCAGCTCACAGCATCACACATTCATAAATGTTTGTGCGTCATTCCAACGTGTTGAATCCATAACTCTTCTGTAAAATGGCCGACTATAATTACATACATAGCTGCTCCCAAGTAGGCGGGACTTGTCAGATCATGAGTGCCAGAATGGTTGCCATGGAGATTAAAGGATTTCTCAAACATGCAGGAAGGAATCAAAGCAACACTTCAGGAAGCTTTTGATGAGTTAATAACATACAAATGGCTTATATGGTAGATTTCATTGCCTGTTTGTGTTTAATGAACTGTGTTTTATAATGGATTGGAAAAAACACATGAATTCATGTCTGAATCGAGATCTGATGGACAAATGCGACTGCTGCACACACACCGCCTGGAAAGAAATGGGTTTGTTTGATTCCCCCCATGCCGCTCCGCCAGCGGTAAATTTAAAGCTGCTGATCTTTTGTTTTCAACCTCCTTCATTTATGAACCTCATGAACCTCACAAATCCCGGCCTGGGGAGTGTGTGTTCCTGTCCTAATCCTGCTGGAGCCATTAAAGCCACGCCACATCCAGATCATGTCAGAACATCACATGGGGATGTGCTGCCCAGGTGACGGCTCAGCAGGTTGGGATAAAAGCAGGATGAGTTTTAATTGGATCATTTTTCACGTTAAAACAGACAAAATTGTGCAGGCATCCACCATCATATTTAGGTCATTCTAAATTATCTATAAAGGAAAATGCTAACTTTTGAATAGGGAATCATTGTTGACACACCAGCTGTTTTATTTTGATCAATATCTTCAAAAATCCAAGGCAGAACATCAGTGGGTAACAGACGTCCCTGTCCAAAAGCAGCATAACAACAGATCCGCAGGCTTAAACAGTGATCAAAGACGAAAATCATTCAAACTTAAAAGCAAAAAGTAGATCTACAAACAACAGATGATCTACAGGTGATCACTACCAACACCACGCGATCCAGAGCTACACCTATCCACCACAAGGAATTGCAAATATGTGCTTTTATCTTGATTTTTGACAGAACTGGTGAATTTCTTTTAAACCGATTGATTTTCTGCCACAAACCTGAGTTATAAACACCGTCCTTCATCTACAAGTTAAGTTTAAATGTTTGGTACATTTCAGCAAAAGGCAGTTTAAAGTATTTCATACCAAAGAACCAAAACGTAATAAAGTATCTATTCATGAAACAAGCAATAAACATTATATTTTCTCAAATACCATCATCAAAATCATCAAATAAATACAAATCAAATATATTGATCCATGTTCCAGTCATTACTAATCACAGGCAACTCTTACCAGGTTAGTTTTAACCCTGGTTTAAAGGTACATTACTATGTAAAATCTACTTTTATATCATGTTATAAAGTTGTTCCCTCATCAAAAACATACCTGGAGTGTTGCCTTGATTCTTTCATGCATGTTTGAGAAATCTTTTAATCTCCATGGCAACCATTCAGCTACAAAATGCATGAGTGGACCTAGCTCCGCCTCCAAGACGCAGCTCCTCCTCTGAGCTTCAGTCTCCAAGCTCTACTAGCGCTCATCATCTGCCAGCCAATCAGAGGAGACGTTGACGGTCCATTCAGACGTCGGAGGGACAAGCCCCGCCTACTTGGGAGCGGCTACGTATGCTGTGCTTTGGTTAAATTGGGTTAGCAATCACTTAAACCCGATGGTTTTACAAAAGAAAAGTTGCAAAAATTCACAAATAACTGCATTAATGTGAAAAAACAAAACAGAAATCTTTTGATTTTGTGTGAATTTCCACAATTAGTCAGTAAAAAGCTGGAGGAACTGTTTTTGTGTTGCTTTGCAATAAGAAGGTTGAGAGTTTGGATCTTGTAATAGAGTCTTTCTGCATGGAGTTTGTATATTCTCCCTGTGCATTATGGTTACTCTGACGTCCTCCCAAAGTCCAAAAACATGACCGCTGGGTTATTTGGTTATTGTAAACTTGCCCTTAGGTGTGTGCATGGGCGTAGACAACAGCAACATGGAAAGTTTCTGCATATATTTTGCTGCGTTGCACCACAGTTGAGCCCACAGTTAATCGGTTTTCTTTGTGGTGGGATCCACACCGCTCCCTGACATCACCCTAAAGACGCCCTTTAGCACAGAGGCAGACATGGAAAACCTGCAGGCTGTCGCACACAAAGGCGGCCCTGATGGCCTCGCATGCTAGGCGCACAAACATGAGGATTACTGTAAACACTCGGCTATCAGTGAAGAGGCTCAGCAGAGATGAAGTGTGTTGGGGGAACCGAAGGGAGGGCAGAGAGGCTGGCTGACGGGCCGGGACATGTTCACCCAGCCCACAGCTACAAACTAATCGTTATATATGGCAAGAAAGAACCTGGGAGGGAAACAATTTGTAAGTTAAGCTGAGGCTTCGTTTGACTTAACAACACAAAACTCAGTGCAGACTCTAAAGGGACAGTATCACGTAAAATCTGCTTTTTCAACTTTACATCATGTTATAATGTTTGTCCCAGAACATACCTGGAGTGTTGCTTTCATTCTTTCATGCATGTTTGAGAAATCCTCTAATCTCTATGGCAACCATTCAGCTCCAAACACCTGGTTGGACTGAGCTCTGCCTTTGATTTGCAGCTCCTCCCCCTCTCAGCTCCTTCAAACTAGCCAGCAGCAATTAGCAAACACCTGATGGAACTGCTTAGCTCATGATGGGAGCTACTTCTCAGTGCAACCCTGGTAAAAACGTTGTTAAAGGTTAATAGAGGAGCCATGTTGGAAGGCAGAGTGTCAGAAAGAGCAGGACTTTCTTAAAGAGACAGAGGCCCAATTTCAAGGCATTGAGTTAGGAAGTACATTTAGTTTTAAGTCATATTTGATATATACAGCATTTTTATGAAAGTAGCATAGTTTGTTGAAACTATGTTACCTTGTTGAAACTATGAAATGGCACTGTGTGCCTTGTATTAGTATTACTACTTCAGTATTTTTTGGTGTCTGGAAAGTTAGCCGTTTTAAAAACCTCCAGAATATAACTTCACCAATCAGCAAGCCAAGCCTGTTACCTAGCAACCAAAGCTGAGCCCAGCCTGTTTGGTCAGCTGGTTTTACTGCTGTGTGTCTGTACAATGGCTGCTGGAAGAGACAAGTGTCTAGTTGATGATTTACTATCCAGAAACCACTTGCTGCATTCTTGTTGGTTGCACAGCAGGCTCCACTTCTGCTTTTCAAAGACGTATACCTGTGGATCTGTTTGCAGCCATTTTTATGTGCGAGTATAAACGCTGAGTTGAGGGGTCGTGGCCAGCAGTGACAGAGAGGAGGGAATGGTCTGCTCTCTGGATCAGGTTCCTGCCGTCTAACTGGAGGCGAAGAATAAAACAGGAAAACATGAAGCTGAATCATCAGAAACAGCACAAAATGAGAACCTGGCCATGAACCGTGACACATTAGGTCCAATAAGCAGCTTCTAATGCAGGACTCATGTTCAGCTAAACCTGTTAATGAGCTGCTGATCCTCCAGTGGAGAGAATCCAGAGCTTTCTGGAGCCGAACTTCTCCGTTAATCTCAGTCAGATTCAGACTGGATGGCAGCTGATGATTCACAGCCGCTCCGACTCCCGCAGCGAGAATGTCGGCCTTCGCTGCTTTGTCATGTTTCTGGTATTTTGGATCTTCAGATCTGTGCAGCTCAACAGCCTGCTTTCATTACCCAGCCTGCTAAAGCTCTCCCCCACCCTGGATGGTAGGAAATGTTGCTTGAATCAAACACTTGGCCTCTGAGTTTAGCATCCCTGTGGTTCTATTTGGAGATACAAACCCGATTCAGTTTCCTCTGTTGTGTCTGCAAGACTCAAGGTTGCATGTTGAAACCTCCCGACTCGGCTGAGGTGTGTCTCAGCTGCAGCTCCGCATGAAGGGAACGAGGCAGACCGAGGAGGAGCCGCAGGTCGCAGAGAGGCCAGGTGGTTTCTGTCTGCACCAACAGATACCTGCGGTGGTCGGCTGCCAGAGCTCCATGGAAGTTATCCGCCTCTAACTACACTTACTGAAGTAAACCTTTCGACCTTTCAAACTCAGAAAATCCCCCCCAAAAAATCTAGGAAACTTCTGGGATTAACGTCATATTTTTGACTTTTCAAACTCTGAAATGTCCAAATTCTTTTCTAGAAAATTTGTGAGATAAATCCAAATATTTCTGATATTTGTTCTAGCAAATTTTCAACTTTTCAATCACAGAAATTTCCAAAAGTTTTCTAGAAAATTTGGGTCTGGACACCCTGCAGCAGGGCCGTGCCGCGTCACAGCTGCTTTGTTTCATATCATGGTGCTCCATCAGAACCGAACCCGTCCGTTCTAACCCAAATGGATCCAGCATGGCCCCAGGGCAGACCAGGTGAGACAAACTGGCAGAGCTGGGTAGAAACCAGTTACATTTACTGCGTTGCACTTTTTACTGTTATCCAAAGTTCCTGGGTTCCCTCAGACGGCCGCAGAGGGAAACCGGAGAGGCTGGCTTCGTTCAGCGCCGCAGTAGAAACGTCAGAAATGAAACACAGAGAAAAAGCAGATTCAGTTTCACACAGGCAAGAAGAATGACGCAGAAGAAGAGGTGATTAACCTGGAGCGGTGTCTGGACACGCAGATGATGTTTGTTTTCCTGAAAATCAGCCGTCACAGAGGCGACGCTCATGGTTTTCTCCACCCAATTTAAAAAAAAAAAGAAGAATCTTCTGAGTTAAAATTCAAACTTTTTGCGGTGCTGAGGTGGCGCAGGGATTCAGCACAACCCCCATATGGAGGGCTTAGTCCTTGACATGGCTGTCGCAGGTTCGGTTCTCGGCCTGGCGACCTTTGCCACATGTCTTCCCCTTCTCTCATTACCCTCTTTCCTGTCAAATAAAGGCCACTAGAGCCATTAAGCCTGAAAAAAATAAACTTTTATGTGAACCCCCTGAGAGTTTGGCACCACTAAGCAGTGGGTGGTAACACTTTATTTGAAGGGGGGTGAATAAGACTGTCATGACACCGTCATAAACATGACATAACACCTGTCATGAACATGAATAAGCCTTCATGAATATTTGACTGTTGTCATAAAGCGTCATTCGGTAAATTATGACACTTTTAATACAAAGTTGACATTCAAAATGTCTTTGTTATGACAACTTGACATTAACCAAGAAATCATTACTATTTAAACCTTTAATAACATAAAGTTACCTAATTTTTAAAGTGCAATCAGTAAAACTTTTATAACAAATTTATATCAGTAATGATTTCTTGGTTAATGTCAAGTTGTCATAACAAAGACATTTTGAATAATGTCAACTTTGTATTAAAAGTGTCATAATTTACCGAATGACACTTTATGACAACAGTCATAAATATTCATGAAGGCTTATTGATGTTCATGACAGGTGTTATGTCATGTTTATTACAGTGTCATGTCAGTCTTATTCAACCCCCTTCAAATAAAGTGTTACCCAGTGGGTTAGTTTGCTTATGCTTTGGGCCGGCTCTGTACGTCATATAGTCTTCAGTCAGAGGTCTATTCAGATTCACTGTAAGACTGACTGCTACTGGAGATCCTTGTTAATTTATCTAATCAACTGTTTACCTTTTTTCAATGCAAATCATACTCTGATGGACTTTCTTGACTTTTTAATTATTACTAAATGTAAAATATATTCTAATAGCGTCCACTTTACATATCTCCTGTTTTGAGAAATTTTCTACAAAAACCTTATAGAAACTTTTTCAAAACTTTTTGAGTTTAGAAAATTTTTTCTGAGTTTCAAGAAGTCAAAAAAGAAATTTCCAAGATGCATCTAGAAAATTTCTGAGGTCAAAATTTCATCTTTTTTCTCGCAGATTTTCAACTTTTAAAATTGAGAAATTTCCTACATTTTACTAGAAAATTTGTAAGCTTAATCTCAAAAGTTCAGTTTTTTTTCTGGACAAATGCCCAACTTTTGAAACTCAGAAATTTCAGAATTTTCTAGAAAATTTCTTTTTTTTCTGGCAAATGTTTGACTTTTGAAATGTCCACGTCTTTTCTAGAAAATTGTTGAAGTTAGTTTAAAATCTTCTATTTCTTTTCTTCCACATTTTCGAATTGTGAAACTCAAAATTTTTCTAGAAATTTTCTGAGAGATCAGAAAACACCAACTTGTATTTTAGTTTATTTATTTAATTTTAGAACATTTCTGATATTATTCTCAATATTTTTTTTATTTTATGGCAGAAATTTACTCCTTTTTTTACCATTTACAATTGCCCAAATACGCCTTCTTAAAAACATGTTCATCACATTCTGATGAGATGAAAATTTGTAAAAATCTGATAAATCTGCCTTTTAGCAGCAAGTCCAGCGCCGCACAGCTGCGCAGTGGAGACGCTTCTCTGAGTTGTGCGCAGCTGCTGCGCTCTGATTGGCGCAGAGAGGCGTGTTCCCCGCAGGAATGCGGCGCTCAGGTGGAGGAAGAGTCACCGACTCAGAGCTCTGCGCTCCACAGCTCGCAGGACGCGCTGCGCACCGCTGCTCTCCTTTGCGCACTTTGAGCGGACAGATCAACCGCAACCTGCTGCTGATTTGACTTGGAAACTGTTTAATGTAAAAGTTTCTTTCTCAATCGGACTGATTTTCTCATGACTCACAGCTGGTAAACTTAACAAGTCACTTCTTGCAGCAGGACTGTCCTCAGGAAGATGCGTTCATGTTTTCCACGCTCAGCTTTCCCCAGAAGGACCGAAGGGATGTGAGGCGCTTTGGGAGCCGAGAGCGCAGCTGCTTGGATGGATCTTCCCTCCAGCTGAAGGAGAATCAGTAGAAATAATAGAAATTATTCCCTACCGCGTGTTTCTAAAGGCGGACCGAACCGGACCGGACCGCAGCCGGACGCGCACAGCCAGCAGAGCGGACATGGGCTCTGTGTTTGGGTCTGGACACCCTGCAGCGGGGCCGCGCCGCGCGTCACAGCCGCGTCGTTTCACATCATGATGCTCCATCAGAGCCGAACCCGTCCATTTTAACCCAAACGGATCCAGCATGACCCCAGGGCAGACCAGGTGAGACAAACTGGCAGAGCTGGGTAGAAACCAGTTACATTTACTCAGTTACTTTAGTAAAAGGACTTTTAGGAATATTTTTACTACGCTGATTATGTTATGAAGTATTTCTACTCTTACTTTAGTAAAATTCGTGGATTTTCTACCCACTGAATGAAAACAAACATCCAGCAGACAGACACACACCTGCAGTTTTTATTAAAGTTTCAAAAGTTTTACTTTGAAGGAAACTGATTTGGAAAAAAAAATATTTTGCCTGATTTTGTTATTTTATGTTACTTATTGTCATTTTAGTCTTTAATACAAAAATGTCCACTTAACTTTATATTTTGGTCTTTTTGTTTATGGAATTTTAAATGATTGATAATTTGATCAGTTACTCAGTACTTTAGTAAACTTTTTACCAAATACTTTTTTACTCTTGGTTGAGTAAAAATATGTTGAAGTTTTATTGTCTCTGTTGGGGTCCAGCTTTGGGAAGTGACACATTCCTCCGACTGCAGCGACTTTAAATATTTACCTTGAGTTACTTTTTTTCTTGCAAAGGCTTGAAGATTTGTTGAAGAGGGAGGCGACAGATTCCAGACAGTTTGTTCCTTAGCTTGCTTCATTTTCTGCAGAGATTTTATTGATTCATATTTACTAAAGTTCTTATTTAATCATTTTTTTTCTGTTCCGTCACAAAAAGCTCATATACCACAGCATGATGCTGCTACTACCATGTTTCATACACAGCATTTTGGAAAAAGAAACAATGAATTGTGACTTTAATCTCAGAATTATGACGTTAATATTTAATTTCACAACAAAAACTTGGATTTAACTGGAAAAAATCTGGAAAAGTCAAAAATGTTTCACTTTTGAAAGTCAGAAATTTTCAATTTTTTTAATGAAATATCTTGGAATAATCGAAAATTTTCTGAATTTTTTTTTATTTTTGACTTTTGATAATCAAAAATTTCCTAATTTTTTCTAGAAAATTTCTATGATTAATTTCAACATTTCTGAATTTTCTTTGTAGATTTTTTTTGCTCTTCAAACTGAGTTTTGTTTTTAAGATTAATCTAATTTTTTTGTTGTTTTTTTTCTAGATTTTTTTTAAATATCTTAACTTAAGAAATGTCCATGTTTTTTCTAGAAAATGTCTGGGATTGATCTCAATACTTCTGAATTTTTCTGGAAAATTTCAGACTTTTCACACTCAGAAATTTCCATGTTTTTTTCTCAGAATGTCAGAGATTTTTGGTGGAAATTTACTCAATTTTTCATGTGTTTAAAGTGGCCCTGGTATGCTGTCGTAGTTTTGAGGTAATCCTGCTTCCGTATCGGGAATGTTGCCACACGTTGCTCTGCTGTTATCTCCTCTGTCACCAGCTATAAATACTCGGCTCATATTTTATCTGATCTGTCGCCGCTGCAGGCTGCAGAGAAACCCGGGCTTCTCCCCCCTGAACCTTTACATTAAACCCTGTTTCTGAAACTCTTTTACAGCGGAGGGTGAAATGTTTTCAGTTGGTTTGGAGTGAGATGTGACTCCTGACTCTGGAGATGTTTGGCCCATGGCGCTTCTCTTCTGATGACTCTCAGGAGGAATGTGTGTGAGATCCAGCCGTCAGATTCATGAACACATTTAATCTGCTTACCTTTGGAAGACTGAGCATATGGCTCCAAAACGAGCGCTCTGATTGGTTCTTACACACAGTGATGTCATTCCTCCAGGGAGGAATTTGGATGCACCAGGTATCAACACGAGAGAAATTTGTTGTTAGCAAGACAATGTGGTTCAGAGCAGCGAAAGGTTTAATCCAGCTCCTGTTTTGGATGAAAACAATTTAAAGTTTTACAGAGTTGCAGTGAGGAAGTTCATTATTCTGCAGCCATGCTCTGTAATGGACGCCAGCTGGAGGGTAGACATAATACCACCAGAGATTTAGCCAAAGGAAGCACAAAGTGAACCACGAACTTCATAAACTCTGATTTTTACTATAAATAAAACATCATTTACTCCTCAGAAGTGTTGGAGAAGTAATACTGACCAGGCCTGTTTAGTCAAATGTAATCCAGTCGGTTTGTCTAAACCGTCCGGCTCGGTTGAAGAGGTCAAACTCTGGTCCGCCTACAAACCTCAGTCTGTTCGGATGCAGTGACCAGGAAGTGGACAAAAGCACCGGGCATTCTGGGTAAATACAACCTAATTTAACATGCTAGCCTAGCGCTAGAAGGAAAAATAGCATGTGGTTTTTAGCTAAAGGCAAAAGAGAAATCTTAAAACCGCTCAAATCTGATGCCGTTTGTGAAGAAGGAAGTTGTGCTTCGTGTCTTCAGACGTTTTTGTGTCGTTTTTTTCAATGGTTCTTTGGTTTTCTAGAAAAAAACTCAAAAAATTCTTAACTTGAAAAATCCAAACATTTCTAGAAAACACTTATACTGTTTAGATGAATTTCAGAAATATTCTAAAAAATAATATTTTCTGAGTTTGAAAAGTCAAAAATTGCCAAGAAAAAACTTGGAAATTTATCAGTTTCAAAAGTAAAAATAAATTAAAAATCCACTTTTGAAACCAATAAAATTTCAAAAAGTCAAAAACTTCTCAGTTTTATCATACAAATTCTGGAGCTCAGAAATGTTCATGATTTTTCCAGAAAATTTGCTCAGATAATCTAAAAGTGTTTGAGTATTTTTGACAGAAATGTACTTCTCCTTTCTTTGTTTCTACGTACAATGGCCGTAGCGTCACATCTTAGTGCCTGGAAGTTGATTTTAATCTAATTTTCCAATTCTGAAAGAAAAAGAAGGGTTTCTGTTCATGCCCAGAGAAACTCCTGATGCTTTCATGTATCATCAGACAGACCAGAAACACTTAATTGTCTAATCTCTGGACTTGTTTATTATATTTACATTTGGCTTCCTGGTTTAAACCTGAGCTGGGCCTTTGGATCAGGTTTCCACATTCTTGTTGTCGCATGCAGCTTTGGTTAGCTTGAGGTTTAAACGAATCAGATTAGCTTGGAGTTAAGAGACCTTTAATCTCTCTTCTTATTGGTTCACTTCTGCTGCAAACTCGTTTCCACTTGCAGTTATTAAACGTATTTGAGTAACTTATATTTTTATCTGTCTGGGCTGTAAAAAGTATCAATTCCGTCCTTGAATAAAAATGTTTTTTTCCATCTTTGAATCAAAGGGGAATAATTTTTGTTCTCCAGTTTAGCGAAAAAATGCAACAAAGAGTCAGTTTGTGTTCCTTAAAAAATGACAAACATGCAGCGACTTTCTGCTCCCAATTTAAAACGTTGCAGCTGCAGCTTTATTGTCAGGAAACAGAGTCCATAAAGGATAAACGGAAAGTTAATTAACTAATCAATGATTCTGAAGGTTCAGGCAGGGACTGCCGATCCTGAAGGTCCGACCTGACAGCGAAACGTTAAAGTGTTCAGATGGTTCCAGGTTCCTGCTAACTCAGCTCTAACTAGAAAATAATATGAGTGAGTGATTACACTAATAAAACTCCCGTTTCAAGGTTCACTCAGATAAAACTTTACAGCTCTAACAAGTCGCTGATTTTACAAATCCAGCCTGGTAGTTTGTGACATTTCTTTTTGAGTTTTTTTTCACTTCGGTATCACGTATTTGTATCAGTCGCTGTGCCTCATGTTGCAGAGCGTGATTGCAGATGACCTTGGAAGCTCTGATTCAGTCAGAGGCTGTGAGAAGATAATCTCATAATCCCTGAGGTATGATGGTGTACCGAGTCTCTCTGTCATGAAAGGAGCAAATTAGCCAAAGCGAAGGAACAAAAAAGGAGAACGAATCAGAGTTTGATCTCGACATTTTGCCAACAGGGAATCTACATTTGTTTCCTTCAAGTTTTTTTTTCCAAACTGACATTTTCTTAAAGCATCTCAATCTAAAGTTCCTTTCTGGAGGTCCTTTAAAGTTTTTCTCTAGACTTTAACTGAACTTCACTTCAGTATCTGATTATTTTCAGAAGAATGTCAGTTAATGTGATTTTAAAGTACAGCATGAATGTGAAGTCGTATTTTCTACAAAGACAAATCTGAAAACTGTGGTGTAGATGTTTATTTAGGGAGTTTTCACACTGGCCTTGTTGAATCCGCTTTAATCAAACCAAACAAGGTAACTCTGGTCCTGCACACCTCGGCCTGGGTTCGGTTGAAGTGAACTATATTTGAATGCATGTGTGAACACCAAGCAGACCGGAGACTACTTCAAAAGCAAGAAGAGTACTGCAGCGTAGGGAATTCTGGGTAAATACAACAGAAACAAATGTGTTAGCCAGCGCTAGCAGAAGAAATGTCTTGTCATGTTTTGTCAAAGACAAAAGAGAAATCGTAGGCCATTAAAATCTGACGCCACCTCATTTTTTATTTTATTTGGAGAAGAAGGAAGTTGTGCTCAGAGGTTTTCATGTGGTTTTCTTCAGTGGTTCTTGGTGCAGCGCCCCCACAGGTGAGGAGGGGAACAGGTTGACTTGTTTGACTCAGTGCTGTGAACCACAGCAGCTGAAAATGTCACAAATGTCAACCAGACTATCAGTTTTAAGTTAATAATTCCTTAATATTGAAGGCAGGTTATTTCACTTATATTATGTACTTTTTAATCAATATTCAGAAATTATTTACTTAAAACAAACTGCTACATTTTTGCTGAAGTTACTTGTAAGTTAGTTGTGTCTTATTTCAAATAAACTAAAATATTTGTAGGAGAAACTACGCCAAAATACTGAGTACGATTTTGTGTTTTTACATCAAGTTACAAGTGCATGACCCATTTTTCTGATTTTAATCACAGAAAATCTTTCATTTCTTCAGTTTAACTGATGTGAAACAGGTTTTTAGTCGTTTAAAAGTCGTCTCTCTGCTGTTTGTCAGTAAAGCAGCTGCGGAGGCACAAAGCGTCTCCTCTGAGGGCTTGTTTTGTTTTGTTAGCAGGAGCCGAGCGAGGCCACGGCGCCTCGTCAACACAAACGCAGGGTCAGAGTTCAGCGCCGACCTCAGACCCAACATCTGCTCCCGTTCAGCAGCGCGTCACCCGCAGGACGAATCCCGAACACGGACAGACCTCTGAGGGGTCGCAGGTCAAAGCCAGGCCCTGCTTCTCTGGGTCAACATGTAGATACACTCCAGTCAAGGTGTCTTCCACCTTCTCTGGGGTCAAAGGGCACATGGGTGCGCGTTCGCAGAGAAGTGATTGCAGTTTGTTTGTGCAGGGTGTGAATGTGAGCCTACCTGTCGCTCAGGGTGTTTGAGTTCACAGAGGAAATTTAGCTCTCCTCTGCATTGTGGCGCTGCAGGAGCAGGAGCAGCACCTGCAGGTGGCGCTGTTTGGGGAAAGACGGCACAGATTATTCAATTAAACCCGGACTAATATCACCGGCTGAATCACGACTACTTTATTGGGCTTTTAGAAGCATGAAGCACACGTCTGACTGAGAGAGTAAATATCTCTAAATGTGTTTTCATACCTCATAGATTCGACTTGATTGGGGACAAAAGTTCAATTTACCAACAAACCAAACCATTAGAGCAACCTGTTCCCCTCCTCGCCTGTGGGGGCGCTGTACCAAGAGCTACAGATGGAAACAATACAAAGACACTGAGAGCAGCTTACTTCTTCATGAAATGTAAATAAAAATGAAGTGGCATCAGATTTTAGAGGGAGGATTTCTCTTTTATCTTGGCGAGGCTAGCATGTTGGTTTGGGTTGTATTTACCCAGAATACCCTGCATTATAGTCCACTTCCTGGTAATGGAGCGGTTTCCGGTCTGCTTGGCGTTTACATATGCATTCAAACCAAACCAGAGTTCATTTCAAGAGGCAGAGGATTTGTATTCGGACCAGAGTTCACTGTAACGGTCCGATTAGGCGTTCACACGTCTCCAAACGAACCGGACCTTCAGATCTCCAAATGGACTGGAGATCTGTTCTGTTTAGTCCGCTAAACAGAACTCCAGTCCGTTTGTCTGGAAAGTCCAGTTTGTTTACGGAGGTGTGAACCAATAAAGCGAACTCGGCCTCGGTCTGGTTGAAGTGAACTCTGACGAGGTTCAAATGCATTTTTATCATTTACTTATAAAATAAACACTTTCAGAAACATTTTGTTCATTTACAAACAAAAAGGTAAATAATACAGGACAGGTTCAAGTGTGTGCAAGAATGCAAAAGGAGCTAAAATATAAGGCATAAATAAAAAGCCATGGCTTAGATTTAAATCATATTCTTCAGTTAAAGGAATAAGTTTGAGGACATTTTTATCATCCTCTACTAAGAGCTTTGAGATATAACAGTCATAACATCGGTGACATTTAAGGCATTTGGAGATATGAAAGAAAAATGTCCCAGTAATATTTATAAGAAAGTCTGTTTGAATGGAAGCAGAACAGGAAGTGATGTAAACAAAATCACAATACTTAACACTAAAACTTAAAGTATGAAAGAACTAAAACTACTACCATAACTAATGCAAACTAAACTAAAACTAAGCAACATTTAACTAATTCTAACTACTAAAAACGAGCAAACGCACCAAAAACTAATTAAAACTGAATTAGACAAAAAATCTCAAAATAAAAACAAAAACTAGTATAGATAGATAGACAGACAGACAGACAGACAGACAGATAGACAGATAGACAGACAGACAGACAGATAGACAGATAGATAGATAGATAGATAGATAGATAGATAGATAGATAGATAGATAGATAGATAGATAGATAGATAGATAGATAGATAGATAGATAGATAGATTACATTTTTAAATCTTTCCTAACTTCCTCGTCTGCTTTGCAGACAGAGTTTAGTTTCAAACAGGCGTCAGTCAAAACAAACAGAGCGTCTCGTGTTGATTAAAGACATTTCGCTCCCTCTGCCCTGGAGTTACTCACTAATGTGCAGCTATAGTCTTAATGAGAGCAAGACGAGGCAGGCTGACCCCTGCTGACCCCTGAACGGGCCCCTCAGCCGGGGCGGCCGAGCAGTCGGAGCCCAAACATGAGCAGAAACTGATGAATCACTTAAATATGTGCATTTCATTAAGTTATGGTGGGGAACTGTCTGTGCTGAGGCTGAAGTGAGGACCCCTCGTTAGGTACGCCTCCATTATTTTTACGGCTGTTCTGGGATGCGGTTTGAGCTCCGAGGTTGTAAAACTCTGAAGAAAAGTCGGGATAAAAAAAGAAATTAGGATTATGATGTGGTTTCTGCTCTTCTCTTTCTTTTTTTTAAATTAAAAACAATCACGGTTGACGGCGACTTCATTAAATTCACCAGATATTCACACATGCAGTGAAAAAAGACATAAACTTAAATTTAAACTAAACCTTTCCTGTTTTAGGTTTAGGGGGGTTCTTTGCCAAATAATGTATTAAAGCGCCACACCATAAACACAACGATGTGACATCATGGGAAAATCACTGAGATACTTGTTTTCCTATGTGAAAGCTGCCAGACACAATAAGCTGCCACAAAGAGCTCTTAAATCTCCAGGTGGGGTGCCGGACCTCCTCCTCTTCCTCGCTGGACTAATCTGAGTCCAGGATCTCCTCTTGATGGTTTTCTTGGTTTAGACTAAATTTATTTTTCACAGATTGGAACTTGAAAAGAAATACTGCTTTCACAGTCTGTGGTTATAAAAACCTTTAAAATGTTAGTTTGGCTGTTTTTATGTTGCATAAATTTTTTCTGTCAGTTCAAACTGTAGCAAGTTACTACAGAATAGACACTAGAATGAAAATAACAGCTTCCTAGATTGAAATACAGTGTGAAATATGCAACTGTTAGAGATTACTGCAATATTAAATAGATATAAATCTGCAACAAGCGAACGCGTTGTCCTGACTGAGGACGCTCCCAGTCAGGAGCGTCCTCAGTCTCCCAGTTCTCCCAGTTCTCCCAGTTCTCCCAGTTCTCCCAGTTTGCCAGACGGAGCGCTAAAGTTTTTGCTAATGTTGTTTTGGAGTTTAAAGTTAAAGCAGAAAAATGTTTTATGATCTTATAGACACACAAATTCCCTACAAACAGACTAACATATGTTTAATACATATTTTGATATCAGTCATTTACCAACTACGTGAAGATTTGCAGATGTTAAAGTTTAGAAAGGTTCAATTTTAGGAATTTTAGAGCATTATACATTATATCAAGGATTTATCTTAATATAAAGTCATAGAGTCCAAAAGGCTTTTCCTGACACAAACTGATCTCACCTTAGACATGCATTTATTTAAACTTTGTTATAATTTAAAATCAAATGCAGCAGATTTTGCCCATAAAAGGAGAAATCCAGTGCAGGTTTGCTGGTGGAGGTCTGACTGAAGGGATTACAGGATTATCTCCATTAATGCACCAAAGCAGATGTTCCCTCTTTATCTGATTTCCACCAAACTTTAAACAAAACCAGGATCAGAGGACAGGCTGCCTGCTGATGCATTTACAGGCCAAAGAACGAGTGAATGAAAAGAGAAAAAATCAGATTTTTCTGTATTTAGACTCCTTCATCACTTCAGCTAATCAGTAACGTCTATTATTACAATAACAACCAGCAAGTTCTCATAGGTTTTATTTCTGTTTTTAATGGATGACATACAGAAAAAATAGACTTTGTTTGTGTATTGTTCCTTTTCTGAAAACTCGTAAAAGTCACCAAAAGGTCACGCAAAAGCCTGAGATACTGAAGATCAAATAAACGTGTGCGAGAAAGAAAAAGGCCTTTTAAGTCCTTATTTATGTTCTGTTAGCCTCTTTCAGTCAGTGTGACCCTCTTTGTTCCCCTGATAAGACCTCCCCCATGTACGGCCGGGACGGCAGCGCGGCGCTTTGCTCGGCCGAGTGTGAGGGAGATGTGCATCGTTTAGTTGGACGGGGCAACTTACTGACCTGGGACCGAGCCAGAAGCCAACTCCAAAGGCTCAGCGTCAGCTGGGCGTTTACGGCTCTGGGGGGAGATAAAAGAGACAAAAGAGGCTGAGAGAGATGGACGGCAGAGAGGTGGGATGGAGAGAGGAACGAGGACAGCAGAAGAAGTAAGGATGACCGGGTTGCTCTAATGTTTCCTCCAGAAAACTCTGAAATATTCTTCAAAGAACAAGAAAACTTCTGAGCTCTGAAAGACAAAAAATTGCTTGGAAAAAGAAAGTTTCTAGAAAAACAATAAAATTTCAGAGTTTAGGAAGTTGAACATTTCTAGGAAAAAAGTCTAAATAAAATGTGAATTTCTGAGCTCCAAAGGTTGAAAATTTTCAGTTAATTCTCTGAAAATTTCTTGAAAAAATGTTGGAATTTCACAGCTCCAAAAGTTTAAAATTTGCAAGAAAAAACTCGGAAATTTTGAGTTTAGTTTCAGAAATTTTCTAAAAATAACAAAGGAAATTTCAAATGTTGAACATTTTTGACTTCTGAAACTCAGAAATTATCCAGAAGTTGAAAATTTTCAACTTTTCAAACAAAGAAATGTCCAAATATTTCCTAGAAAACTTTCTGAGATCAATCTTAGACTTTCTGAGTTTCTTAGTGGAACTGGAGCTCATCTTTGGTTGCTAGGTAACAGGCAGAATGCCTGTTACCTAGCAACCAAAGGACAGCGCCTGCTAATTTGTGACGTTACATTCTGGAGGTTTTTGAAACGGCTTATTTTCCAGACACCAAAAAGAAATCTTTAATTTACTCCCAAAAACCCGCCGGGCAGGTGAGACCCACATGGAAGAACAAAAACCTGCAAAAAAGGGAATTTTGCACAATGGGTCCCCTTTAAATGCAATCAGTTCCGGCATGGTTGCCAGATAAGTGGTAACAAAAAGCAAAGCAGCGTCTCAGTGGAGTCCCATAAACGTTGACGCTCTGCAGCTGTCACCAGAGAGAGAGGAGCTTCCAAGAAACGCCACTCGCCCCTCCGTGAGTCAGACGGAGAATCTGCTGCCTCGCAGCGCTGTCCTGGAGAAACAGAGGAGATGAGGCCGTTTGTAGAGCAAACACACACACACACACACACACACACACACAGAGCTCCACGGAGATGGCAGCTGTGACTCAGAGTGTTGGGGCAACAGTAGGATCATTTGAGTCAGGATTGATGCAGGAAGATGAAAACACATCCAGACAAAAACGAGTTATTTATCTAACAGTCTGGTGTTTACACAGAATCAAGGTGGCCTCTGTCTCCACGGTAAGAGCAAAGCCGATAATTAGATGACCAACTTTACCTCCTGACACCGAAGTGATGGACTGAAGCGACTGAAGGTCGCAGAGATCTGCACTGTTTTTAACTTTACATCAAACTAAGAGTAACGCCTGAATAAGACGCCGACTGCTCTTCTGATTGGCTGATAGATGATGAGCAATAGCGCCATAACTGAATTATGAACACATCTCGTGTTTACATTCACACTGACATGATTTTGAATGATTTATTGTTTGATGAAGTTTATTCACATGTGATTTTAATTTAAATTCTTATTTAATGGAAACACTGCAGTTGTGAAATTCTGTTTCTTGGACCTCAGACAAAGATTTGTACATTTGTAAGGAAGTGCAGCTTTTGTCTGATCTGATCCAGTTGGTAGTGATGCCTCACCAGCTCCGGTTTTCCCTCCATTTATAATAACTTTCCTGCTTCTGGAAAAGTGTTTGCACCTGAAAAGATGACAATTAATTACAAATGCAGGTAAAAACCGGTGCAAATGGCTCCTGATTGCAGGAGTTGGTGGGTTTGTGTTTATGAATGCATGAATTTATTGCAATCTATTTGGTGAATGCAGAAAAAGGGCAAATCCAAAGGTTTATTTTCCAGTTCAGTTTTAATTTTGGGAATTAGGAGGAAATACATTCATGTAAATTCATGCAGGTGCTTCTTTGTACACTGAAAAAAACCAGGTGATCCAACTTTAAAAATTTGGATATTTTGTTAAAAATAAATTTATTCAAGTAAATACATTAAGTTGTCAGTGAAACAACATAAATAAATGAAGTTTTACAAACAGAATTTGTTCAAATGTAACAAATTAATTAAACTAAAGTTGGAGCTTTGTTCTCTCTCTTTTTTTAATGAAATGTTAAATTTTTATTCACCGGTTAGTGAATACAGAACAACCATGGATGTGATGATCTACAAAATAAATAACCGGATAAGAGAACGAATAGCAGCAACAAAATAAAATAAACAAAAAAACCATGGAGGTATTTATCAGAAGACAAAACAAACCCAAACAGCATCGCAACAAAAACAATACAATTATTTAACATATCTGGATCAGGATACACTTTTTTTTCCACCTTAAAATTTTCTGGTGTGCATTATTATTTTCTTTTTTTTCCTCTTTTTTCAGTGTAGCTTCCTCTTGTATGCCAGGGTCAAGGTTGGGTCAGAGGTCAGGAGTTCAGTCCAGCAGGAGGGTTTCAGTCCCAGGAGTTTAAACTTCCTGAACTTCTTCTCTTTTCAGTCGAGTCATAACGTTTTCAAAGTCCTCCGCTATCGCAGCTTCAACTTGAAGCTGTTTGAATCCAGAAGCAACAAGATGTAAATCACAGTTTACATTTATCTCTCTTCCTCTCTCTCTCTCTCTCTCTCTCTCTCTCTCTCTCTCTCTCTCTCTCTGCAGGAGGCTGACTCTGAACCGGGTCGTGACCTTTGTTTTGCTGCTGGCCGCTCCCGGCTCCCTCGCCCCCCTGCAGAGCGTAAGTCCTCCCGCTCCATAAATCTCAGCCTCGCTCTGGAATAGCTGCTGCAGCTGAGAATAGCCTGTCACCTCAGCTTCCTCTGAAATGAATAAAGTTTCCATCCAACCGCTCCAACAAAAAGGCTTTTAAAGAAACTAACTGGAACCACAATCTGGTTTAATTAACAGCAGCAGTTTTGATTATTTTTATAAATAAAAAAAGATGGTAACACTTTATTTGAAGGGGTTGAATAAGACTGACATGA
>NW_015114197.1:23472-56480 GCF_001443285.1 Poecilia latipinna | reverse complement strand
TAATTCAGCTTTCATAGTAAATATTAATATTTTAATTTGAATAAACTATAAAATAGATGCTGTGATATCAACGTTCTTCTGCACATGCAGGTTGTAAGCTGCTCACACAGAAATCTGACTGCAGTCGCATCATTTAGTATAATGAACTGAAAGAATAAGAAAATAAAAACTGAACATCAAGACCTGGTGTGTGAGCGTAACCTTGGCGACCCAACATGCCTTTCTGTGCTGCAGTTCTCGAACAGTTAACCTGGTGTTTTTACACACTTTGCCATTTTCTTCACTGTTTGTGAAGATCATCTGAAATCCTCCCTCAGCTCTGTTTGTCACAGTTTCCGTTGTTTTAAATGTTTTAGTTATTCCTCAGACAACATCTGGGCAAGTTGAGATCAGTAGCTGCTCTCTTCATTTCTATATCAACACCTTTCTGCATAATGTAAGTTTTGAAGTGTTTGCCGTTTCAGTGCCATGTTTATTCTAATAGTACTTGTGAAAAGATGAGTCTGGTTCAGCTGTTTGATCTGAAGCGTTTACCTTTGCTCTTGTTTTTCTCCTCCGCTTCGCTTCCTATACGAAGTTTCTCTCTCCAGGCTGAGGAGGGAGAAGGAGTGTACTGCTGAGGTCAAAGGTTGTTTTCACTAATCTAGCAGGCCAGCTCCCCCCCATCTCCAACTGTTATCAACACTAATTTAAACGGGAGTAACACTAATGAGGGCAACCTCAAGAGACCCTGCCAAGAAATTATGGGGAGTCGCAGCACAAGTTGGGTTTCAGTGTGTTTGTGCAGAATGAGTCACAAAGTCAAAGAGACTCAATTAGTTTGCTTCTTTCTTCTGCCTGTAGCTTTAATTTCAAAGGTCAGATGAAGTCACTTTTTGTTCTGCACAGATTTGTGGAAATTAGCGATTTAATACATGTGACACACGATGACTTGAAGGGGACCTGCAGTGCAAACTTCACATTTTGGACGATTTTATATTTCCATTTGGGTTTCTGCTGATTAAAAAAAAAAACACCCAGACGGTTTTTGGCAATAAATTAATGTTTTTTAGTGCCTAGAAACAACAACAACAACAAAAAAACGTTTTGAAAAAACTGCCTGTTACCTAGCAACCCCAGCAGAGTTCTGCCCGTCACCTAGCAACCAAAGCAGAGCTAAAGAGCATTAGGTCAGCTTGTTTTACTGCTGTACAATGGCTGCTGGAAAAGACAAGCAAAAACTCAGTTCAAGGGCCACAAATGGTCCACGGGCCACACTTTGGACACCCCTGCTTCAGTTTCTACCTTTGAAATGAGGAAACTACGTCCTGGAACGAACTTGGAGTGGATTCAGTCCATATCTGCGTTTCCGTTACAAATGTGTGCAAAACTCTGGTAATTTTTTGATAATGTAGAAAAAACACAATTATGGTGTTTTCATTAAATAAGAAGTGGAATCAAAATCACAGAATAAGTTTGTTCACATAAGTCATTAAATAACATCGTCCTATCACTTCCTGTTGCCTTCTTCGTCATTTCTGCCAGTAGTAACATCCAGTTGTAGAAAACTTCCTCATCCTGGTGCAAAAACTTTTTATTAAAAATCCTGAATTTTTTTTCTATTTTTCAAACGTGGCATTTCCATGAAGCCAATTTCATTCATAATTTCAATTTCAGAATTCCAGTTTGTGCAGTTTTATGGTCACAGAAACGCAGCTACTGTCGAGTTTTGCACTTTGTGCTGAAATACTGTTGTGGTTTGCATTATTTTTGGCATTTCCTCTTTCAGGAAGCAACATACTTTTTATTTAGTTCATCAAAGGGCGTCTTTAAATGGATTTACCCAGCATTCATTGCAACATACACTGCTTTTATAGTTTGGGTCTGCAGGATTTTATAAACTGTGTTTGCTGCTTTTCACTGCTGTGAAATTAGAGGTTTGGATGAACTGCATAACCTTTTTATTGGTTTGTACCCTGCTGGTTTTGTTGATTCCTCGCCTGGGTCTCATTGTTTTGACTCCTCTTTTGACTCCAGCTCCTCCTGGACGCAGTGAGCAAAGAGTTAAATGTGTGTGTTCGTAGCGCAGCTCCTGTGTGGGGATCTGGTGGGACGGCTGCCAGTTTCACTCCTCCTCCAGGGCGCAAACTCTGGAATGTGTTTGAGGAGAACCAGAGAGATTTCTCTAATCACTTTTATTGTTTTGCTCTGCTGATCCTGATCCATCAACCTCACAGGGCCGCTTTGTTATTTTTAGTCCCATCTACCGTTTGAATAGATTTATGTTCCTGTTAGATTCCCGGAGAAATATAAAGAAGGCTTTGTTGGAGCTCCATCCATACCATTTGTCTTTCATAGAATGACATCCCATCAATCTGTGCCTGGTGTTTTCTGAGCAGTCATTACAGGCTGATGACAATCGCTATCTGCGTCATGACAGCTTTAAACATGCAGGGTGTCTCTGCAGATTGATGCTGCTGAGTGACTGCAGCTGTTAGCATTCACAGCACAGAAAGCAGGAAGTAAGACATTAAAATGTAGCTGTTTTTGACTTTTGACAACGATTGTCTTCCATAAATGCCAAATTTGTAGCATGTCAATACTTTCCTCCACCTGAGCTGAAAATATCTGCAGCTCCTCCAGATACGCTCTTTACTAAGGAGGGAATTTCTTACGTTAGTTGGATGTGAAGCGTATTAGGGCCTTGTAGACAGGAAAAAACTTAGGAAGTTTCAGATTAAACTCAGAATTTCTCTAGAAAAAGATATTTCTGAGCTGGAAAAGTCAAAAATATTGTATTTGAGAAATTTTATAGAAAAACCTCAGAAGCTTCTGAGTCTGAAGAGTCAAATATTTGCTAGAAATTTTTTAGATTTTCTTTGAATAATCGATCATTTTTAACTTTTGAAATGTCCAAGTTTTTTCTAGAAATTGAGATTAATTTCAAAATGTGATTTGTTTTCTAGTAATTTTTTTTTTTACGTTTTAGTCTTAAAAATTTGGTTGTTTTTCTTTCTAGAAACTCTGAGATTAATTTCCAAATTTGTCTGAATTTTTTGGTGGAAATTTACTCCTCATTTATGCCGTCATAGTTGGATGGCATTTTATGTTATAATATTCCAGGGTGTAAAATATGTTCTGCAAATCTGATGATAATCTGAGAGAAAGTAACAACATGCTGGATGATTTTGTTATAGTAAAGTATCGAAATTGGGCAAAACTGACTCACCTTTCCTCTTGTTCAGGCTAAATAGTGTAAATGTTTCAACGTTTGTCTCATGTTTTATTGGGCGTCAGCGTTGTGTTGGGCTCTGCTTCAGGCCTCTTGGAGTTCGGAGTGGGGTCCATCCAGTGACGCCTCACCGGGGCGTCCGGCGCGCGCCAGACGGCAGCTGCATGTCAGGAACGAGTGGGCGGCGTGGAGCGGCTGGTCTGTCTGCTCCCGCAGCTGTGGGGGCGGAGCCTCGGTGCGAACTCGCACCTGCATCACCAGGTGATGATCTGTCATCTGGTCTTCAGGGAATTTTTTGTTGCAGTTTTTAGTAAATATAAAATGTTATTATCCTTGACTCTGACCATCTTGAGGTGAAAAAATGTAGTTTTTATGGATTTAGTAACAAAAAAACATCAACATTTACTTAGTGAGATTAAAACCTTTCATCATGTTAGTTTAGGATGAACTTTTAGGATATTTAAATGTAGTCTAAATATTTAAATTCACATTTTGCACATTTATGCTTCCTTTTCAGTCTGTACTTCTAATAACAGCCCAAGTGCTTAAAAAAAACACCCATCTGGTTTTTGGTAATAAGTTGAAGGTTTTCATTTCATTTCACTTTGGGATCAATAAAGTATTTTTGAATTTAAATTAGAATTTTTGTGTCTGGAAAATGAACAGTTTCAAAAACCTCCAGAATGTAACGTCACATATCTTTACCCGTTACCTAGCAGTGGGGTTGCTAGGTAACAGGGACTGCCCGTTACCTAGCAACCCCTGGCAAGCCCAGGCTGTTACCTAGCAACCCTGAAGAAGCCCGGGCCGTTACCTAGCAACCCAACTGAACCCAACAGAACTGATCAGACTAAAATCTCATGATCCAAGAATAAGTTTGTGCAAAAACATGTAACCAAAAGTGTGATATTTCTGTTAATAAGTTGTTTTTGTGTGCAGGAACCCGGTGGGCGGACCGTGTGCCGGAGATCCCAGACAGTACAAGATCTGCAACACCAAGGTCACTGCAGCTCCAGGGTTTCCTCCCTCAGAGAAAATCTGTCCGTTTTACAACAGTGGCCGATGTTTGCTTTACAAAGGCGCGTCTGAGAGGCATTTCAGGGCGTGAAGTTTGGCTGGTGCATCAGCCCGAGTTTTCACACAATCAGACAGTCAGACGTGTTTTAGTTGTCTGAGGAGGCCGCTGGTAGGCTGCAGCGTGTTGTGTGTGTGTGTGTGTGTGTGTGTGTGTGTGTGTGTGTGTGTGTGTGTTCGGACAGCCGGTCCTGATAAGGAAAAACTAACAGATGAGTTGAAGCAGCTCAGAGTTTTTCTCTGATATTATAGAAAAAACACATCAAGACTCAGCAGAGGATGGATGGATGGATGGATGGATGGATGGATGGATGGATGGATGGATGGATGGATGGATGGATGGATGGATGGATGGATGGATGGATGGATGGATTTTTGTCTCTGGTTATCTTTTATCTTTAAAATCAGAAGTTATATTTTCTCTTCTCTGTCGTATCTGGATGTAAAACTTCTGAACCTTTCAGGAATTTTTCACATGATCAATCAATCAGATCTGTTTTATTTCTCTGCTTTAGTCTCAAATCATTTTTGCTCATCTAGAAACTAAAGTGAAACATTAAAACACGATGAAACTTTAAACCAGCTGTAATCAGAAGTTCATCCACATCGTCTAAACATGAGCTCAGCTTTTTATAAAATGTGTTTTTCTTGTCTGCAGGTTAATTCTGATGATGATCACCACGATATTTCAGCGTCTCATGATGCATGTCTGTGTTTGTGCAGGTGTGTCCTCTGGGCTCGGAGGACTTCAGAGAGATGCAGTGTGCTGCGTTCAATGACCGGCCGTTGGTGTCCGGAAACTCCTTCAGATGGACAACGTTTCACGGAGGTCAGCATGAAAAGAACAACCTGAGCAGCCATCTTGGTTTCCATCGAGAGCAAAATGCTACAACTTTACAACCTAGAACTAGAATACTCAACTTAAACTGTCTTCTGATTGGTCCCTTAGATTTGTTACCGTCCAATCAGTTGAAAGCAGAAAGATTGATGTTATACACTGCAAAAATGCAAAATCTTACAGAATATTTTTGGTCTAGTTCCAAGTTGAAATGTCTTGTTGAAATAAGACAAAACTAACTTAACTAACTTTTCAGCAAAAAATCAGATCTTGTTTGTAGTTAATAATTTATTAAAATTGATTAAAAGTATTTGTTCCACATGCAGATTATTTCAGTTATGTAAAAAAAATGTCTTAAGTGAAATACTGTGACAGTGCACTGAAAAAGATTTAGTACATTTTTTACATGTAATCAAAAATGAACAAATTACTAAATTTGTAACTCAATGTTGCAATTGAGTTACAAAATGAACTAAATGTTTGAAGTTATATCACCTGTTTTATTTTTTCAGTGTGGAACTAGTTTTTCATTAATGTGTTTTTAAATGTGTGGTTTTGTTTAATGAGTCGTTAAAGTGGTTTGCACTTCAGAGCCTCCGTAGAATTCAGATTTTCCCAAGTTGAACAAAACTGAACTGTTTCTGATTTGTGAAATATATTTTTGCGTCTTGTTGACTTTTATCACAGCTGGGAAGCCTTGAAAGCTCACAGGTGTCTCCTGCTGCAGGTGTTATCTGCCAGTTTCTTCCAGATCTTTCCCATTTCCTGCATTTTATGCGTCTCTCTCCCCCCAGTCCTGTTTCCTTTTATCATGTCTTGTTCCATAAAGACAAATGATTTACTGACTGCAGCTTTTCCCCGCCAGGCTCCAGCCCCTGTGAGCTCAGCTGCCTGGCGCTGGGACACAACTTCTACTACAACTTTGGTCACGTTCTGGACGGTACGGCCTGCGACCCGGAGGCCGGAGCCGTGTGTGTCAACGGACGCTGTCTGGTAAATGACAACAACACCTGGACGTGTGTCCAGTTTAAAACTCATCATTAGTGAGTTTCACACATTATTTATCAAAATAAACATCATAGAAACCAGTCAAAAGTGCTCTGGGCTAAGAAAATAAAAATAAAATCAAGCACAGAAAGTAAAATATATATATACTTTTTTTTGTAGGATAAAGGATCTTGCATGTTTGATATTAAAAATAATAATAATATTAAAACTATTTGGGCCAACACACTTTTTTACATTTAGCCAAGTTTTTATTAAATTAAATTATTTACGTGTAGCAAAGTCAGCTTTCCAGTAAAAATCTTTGAATAAAAAAATATGTTGTTTTTACGTAACATTTTCCAATTTAGGATAATAATATTTATAATTTTACCCAGAATAAAAATAAAAAGTCTCCTTATGCATAAACCATCTGCAGAGAATCTTTGCTTTTGCACTGCAAAAACATAAAATATCACAGTTTTTTTTCCTACTTTTTAATGCAAATATCAGAAACTTGAAATAAGACAAAACTAACTTGAAAGTAACTTTTCAGCAGAAAATAAGAGCTTGAACTATTGAATCGATATTTTTTGAATATTTGGGGCCCATATTTTGCTGAAAAGTTACTTGTGAATTACTTTTGTCATATCTAAAGTATATTAAGATATTTGTACTAGAAACTGGACCCAAATTGCTTGTAAAGGTTCTGGGCTTTTGCAGTGTGTTTTATTTTAGCCTTTGCTTTGGGTTTTATTTAAATATTTATTGATTTTGTAACTCAAATTGTTTGCTCTAGAAATAAACTGTAACTTGACTGGTTAAGAAAACTGTCAGCTACATTCAGTTTTATTTGATTTTTCTCAGAGTTTCATGTCTTTGTTTGATCTGGATCGGCTCCATCTGTGAGTCAGCTGAGTGAAAAACAAACAGCTCTTCTCCTTCTGGAGTTAAACGCAGGTTAAGTTTGGGAAACGCTGGCCTTGGCTGCTGAGGACGAGGTGTAAGTGATGCTGACCGCTCTGACCGGAGCTCTCAGGAGAAGTGAGTCCCACGCTGAGCATTTGGGCCAGAGTTCACTCATCAGAGTGGACTGCAGCCTTCAGGAAGCATTACAGCTCAGCTGAGTCTGCAGCAGGTTGTTCTCACACAGATGGAGAAGGCTGGAGACTAGCGCGGATCTGCTGCACAATATGTGATACTCAGGAGAGACATCTGCTAGCAGGGGGGACGCACAGCTGAGCGCCAGGATTACGGAGTCTCTGTGTTTACATGTGTCGATGTGTGTGTTTCTGGGCATGCTCTCTACGGCATTTGGTGTAAATAAGCGGATTTATGGGCCGTGGTGTCGGGCAGGGAGAGGTCAGAGCAGCCGAGGCTGAAACAGGAAGCAGATGCAGCCTGCAGCTGGTGATGAGGAGCACAGGTCAAAACGTGAGATCAGTGACCAGCGCCGGTCAACTCCAGGCCTGGAGGGCCGGTCAACTCCAGGTCTGGAGGGCCGGTCAACTCCAGGCCTCCAGGACCGGTCAACTCCAGGCCTGGAGGGCCGGTCAACTCCAGGTCTGGAGGGCCGGTCAACTCCAGGCCTGGAGGGCCGGTCAACTCCAGGCCTGGAGGGCCGGTCAACTCCAGGCCTCCAGGACCGGTCAACTCCAGGCCTCCAGGGTCGGTCTCCTGCAACTTTTAGGTGTGTCTCTACTTCAACACACCTGGGTCAAATAATGAGGTCATTAGCAGCACTCTGGAGAACTGATCTACACCAGGAGGAGGTAATGAAGCCATTTCATTCCTGTGTTTTGTACCTGTGCACATCTAAAACCTGCAGGACAGCAGAGGACTGGAGTTTGACACGCTGCTCTAGATGTACATACTGAAAGTTTGACACATTGGAGGCAACGCTAACTAAAAAGCTACTCATGCTAACAATAACCCTAATGTTTGCTAATCATAGACATTTGCAAACGTTGATTCCAAAGGCAAATTAAATAAATTATTTATTATTTGCTAAATAATAAATAAGCACGTTTGGATGTATCTAGAAAAACTGATTTTGGGGAAGCACCAAGCCTTTTATAAAGTTAGCAAAAACACTAAAGTGGTCATCTAAAAATTAGTTAGTTAGCATATTAGCAGAAACCTGCACAACACTCCAAAGTATAGATTTGCAGTTGTGTTGATCTGTCACATACAACCCCAGACAAAATACTATTTTTGTGGTTGTAATGAGAGAAAATGTAAAGTATGTCTGAATGTCGCAGGATTTCTAACTGCGTCTAAACTCTGCAGTGTTGAAAGTAAACAGAAAGGATCCCAGAGCGGCACCTGGAGGCATTTAGAATAGCATAGTGTATTGGATATACTGTCAGGAAAACAGTTTGCTTCTCAATTCAGAGAGTTTATCCCAGAGTTTATCAGCCCAGATAATGAACAGATGCTCAGCTCTTAGGTTAGTCATTTGCTGGTTTTGTCGCTGCTTTCCTGAGGCCCAGTGAACTCTGTGCTACTATGTCACTCATTTCCTGTTGTGCTCACACAGACTCTCAGGGTGTTTTGTGTCTTCAAAGCGGCTTTCTGAGGATGATTACAGGTTCTCTAGATTGTTTCTCTCTGGCCTGGGAACCTCCCCGTTGATTAACTCGCTCTGCAGAGATGAAGGCGAACAGGGAAAGCAATCATCGCTCCTCCTGCAGGATGCTCCACAGGCTGCAAACCATCCAGCTCATCCTCTTTGTCTTTAGCTTTGACATTTTTTATGTTTTACAAAACAACCTCTCCAAACTCCTGTTCCCTTATGAGCCCCAGAGATGCTGTTTTCCCCCAAATGTTAGCTGGAGACGAGGAAATACAATATCAGAGGCAAATAATCCGAGCCTGAGGGGACGATTACTTGGCAGTATCAAAGCTGAGTGCACTGTAAAAACACAACATCCTACCAAATACCTGCTGTAGTTTCTAGTGCACTTAAAATAAGACTAAACTAACTTTCAAGTAACTTTTTAGCAAAATATATGAGCTTGTTTTCACTAATAACTATTGAATATCGATTTAAACGTATTTTCTAGTTTCTATTTTAATACACTTGAAATAAGACAAAATCAACTTGGAAGAAATTTCCAACAAGATATATGAGTTTGTTTTAAGTCAGTAATTCTTTAATATTGATTAAAAAGTAATAATTTTCATTCATAACAAGACATTGAACTACCTTTTAGTGGAAATATCTTAGAACATTTGAAATATGATAAACTTAGCAAGTAAACTTAACTTGTTTTATGTCTATAATTCTTTAATTTTGATCAAAAAGTAGTTACACTGGCAGATTTATTAAGAAATTGTTGACTTAAAACAAGCTCTTATCTCACAAAAATTTTACTTTTGTAAGTTAGTTTAGTCTTATTAAAGACATTTACAGTAGAAACTGGACAGGACTTTGTGTTTTTGCAGCGATAGAAAGGTTTCCCATTCATGTTTCCTGCAGAAGCCCGGCTGCGACTCCATCTTGGGTTCGACGCAGCGGGAAGATGCCTGCATGGTGTGTGGAGGGCACAACACCACCTGTCTGCACCACAAGAGTGTGTACCAGAGCAGCGGGCTGGAGGCAGGTAGGACACACAGACACACACACACGCACACTCGCACACACACACTCATGCCACACGCCATCATGTCTTTCTGTCTCAGGAATGCGATGAAGTGGTTTCAGAAAGCCGTGTGAGGATAATTCCTGCCTCTAGTCTTCCTTTCACACCCAACAGCTATTAGTCATTCAGGCTTATTTAGCAGAGTGTTATTACCCGACTGAGTGAATATTAACCATGGAAACAGCTTTGCAACACAAAGGTGATTGGCTGCTTTCCCAGAAGGGCTCCAGCTAACGGCACATTTAAAATGACTGTGGTTAAGATTTCAGGGAGAAAAATCTCCCAGCAGTTCTGGCTCATTGCCACCGAAACATTTTTACCTCTACTGGCATCTGCAGGTTCACGGATAATATAGGGTCTGACTGCATGCTGTGGAGAAAACTAAATGTTTTTCTTCCCTTGTATCCATCTGCAACAAACCTTGAACAGGAAATAGTAACAGCTTCAGGCAAACTGACGAGTGATTGGAGGGTTATCTTTTACAAGCTGAATGTTGTAAATTTTACAGCGCCTTGTAAACCGAGAGAAATCATTGTCAAAATGACGACATTGTGTGATGATTATGTATTAAAGTATTACAATATTAGGATTATTTTTCTATTTTTAGTCCCAGTGATAAAAACCTGCAGGGTTTTGCATCTAGAAGCTGCATAAGTTTTAGGTTTTTGGGGATATTTAGGACAGTGTCATCTGCATAGAGGTGATCGTCTTCGTCTAACTGAGGCATGTTGACGCGTTTGTGAAGAATCAGAGACAAAAATACTCCAACTTTCATTCTGTAGTCAAGTTCCTACAAACACCATTATTTGCTGGTATGTTTCTAATAACTTCACATTCGTCCCAACAACCTCAAATTCATCTGGTTAATGTTTAGATCATTCATCAGTTTGCAAGTATAGGAAAATAATTTCTTCTCTATTCCAGAAGCAAACAGGGATTGTAGAAGCTGCCAGTGGACGTCCTAAATTTACTAAAGCAATAAATAAACAATTAAACCAAATATTAATATAAATTTGCGTAAAAATGTTGTTTTAGGCATATAGAAGTGTCAACTGCATAGAAATGACTGTGTCCACCTGTAAACATATCACTGGTAAGATTTAGTCACACATGATGTTTCCGAAGCTTCAGAGGCAAAAATACTTTGACTTTCACAAGTCAAATTTAAACGTTTCACAGAAGTGTTTAACTTCCAGAGCTAGGAAGTAGAAACAGGAGCAGTGTCTTGTTAAAATGATAAAGCTTATCATTATAATGAAGTTTTGCTTCTGCTTCGGTTTCTGTGAATTCCTAAAGCTTGTGTTTGTATTTGCCAGGCGGGCCGTTTGGATACAACGAAGTGACGATGATCCCGGCTGGAGCCACTCACATCCGAGTCACCGACAACAGCAGGAATTATCTGGGTAAGAGATATCTCTACCTTTCACTCGCTTTAAAACTTATTATTACATCTGCTCCCCGGAGACCCGCGAGCGGCTCGCTGTCCGTCTGCTTTCTGCACCAGGCTTCTTCTTTCCAAGTAACATAATCTCTAAGGTTATCTATTCTCATCGCTGTGTTGGCGACGCAAATAAAACAGACCCAGAATGGCTCAGGCTGTGGTTTGGGAGGGATGCAGAGCAGGTGGAGGTGCCTGTTTTCATCTGCTGCTATGGAAACCGCCTTAAATAGCCACACCATCATTTGTTCCTCTGTCACCCTGAAATCTTTAACAGCTTAGCCTGAAAAATCCATCACAAGACGCATTTGAATCGGTTTGCACAAATACTCAGTAACTCCATTCACTGTTATTGATCGCCAGCGCTGCAGAACGGTCGATCCCAGTTTGTGATCAACGGAAACTGGAAGATCAGCGTTCCCGGTGAGTACAGCGTAGCTGGAACCAAGCTGCTGTACCGGCGCTCCGCAGACACCTGGGAGAGCTTCGAGGTGCCTGGACCGACCCAGGAAGACCTGCATCTGATGGTAAGAGCTGTTTCACTAAGCAAGGCAATAACAACCAGGGATGCACTGATCTATCGGTGGCAGTTTCCTTAAATTTATTAGATCGGTGGTCGGCCGATATTTAGATTCAGTGTCATGTGAAGCCGATCTTATCTACCTCAGCAAATGTATTTGGTGGGAAAATGAAAACACTGTTAAACCAAACTACAGAACACAAACAGTCAAAGAATTAAATGTAACTATAACTATTTATTTCTCAGGTAATTTGCTTAATTTTGAATGAAACAGCTCTATATCCTTGCTAACATTAGAACAGAAAATGCAATGAAAGAAAAAAATATCCCTTGTTGTCTCTTTGTGGGGAAATTCAGGATTACCAGCAGTGAACAGGAAAAATAGAAACATGCTGATTCACACAAAGCTAAAATATAAATACAATAAGACTCTGTACACAAGGAACAAATTTACAACATCAGAAAAAACTGCTTAGTCCTTGAAGTTGGCATACTCAGAAACAATTACTGTCATAATTATTGGTTTGGTTTCACTGATTGGTTGGTTGGCATCATCTGCTGAAGTGTCAGGTCCCATAAAGCCACCAGAACAAAGAGCTGATTTTATCCGGGGGATAACAGCAGGATTATGGGAGTTAAGGAGAATCTGTGGTGAGCAGCAGCTTTAAAACTCCAAAGTTAGCATAAAGTTTAGTCTGCTTAATTCAGACTGGAACAATGAAAACGCTGAGCTTCAGCTTCCTTCTTCTCTCATCTTCCTGCTGGTTTTTTATGCCATTTAACAGACCAGTTTAGCCCAAAACTGAGTCAGTTTCTTCCATTTGTTGTGGTTTTTATAAACACAAAACAGAGGTCAGTATTTATAAACTATACTGTTGATATTAAGACGTTTGCTTGCAGACGTAATAAGGCCATGGTTTGAAGAGAGAAAGTCATTTCCATGCACCGCTGTCCTCTGGGGAAACCATGACTCGACTTGCTTTGGAGGGAAAATCGTACAAATACAAACAACATTAAAGCCGCAGAAACTTCTATGAAAAATAATTTTTTACATATTTGTTAAAACTGCCACTATAGTAACAGTATGGTGTGAGACAGGTAATCTGAAAAAATCAAACTCCTCTATCTTCTCCCAGTGCTAAATAGAAACAGCCAGTCAGAGCCAAGAGGCGGATCTTAGTGCTGTCAATCATCCTTGTGTGCTGCTGCTTATGAAACAGCTTTTCCTCGTCAGCACAACCTGTCGTTTCTGCTCAGGCTAGTTAGCGTAGCCACAGATGATGGCACATAAACAGCTTTCTTGTAATGGTAAGTTGTTTTTCTGCCATTAGCATATTTAGCAGCAAAATATATTTTTTATTAAAGTTACATAACACAACTTTAAACCCTTTAGTTTGAATCCATTTCAATCCATCGTATCAAACCAGAAACACCAATGTAAACACTACCAAAGATGTGCGCTCTGTTTGGTGGGTTAACTGATTCATTTACTAATTAGTAACTGATTGGTTGATTTATTTTTTATTTTTTTCAAACATGATTCTGTTTTCTTGTGTTCAGGTTCTGGCGACAGACAGAAACCCAGGAATCGAGTACGAGTACTGGCTTCCACCGGACCAGTACGCCCAGTACCACGGCAGGAGGAGCCCTCTGCGACAGGCTCACCACACAGCCAGCTACTTCCCCAGAGGCCAGCCCACCACTCCAACCACGACCTCCAGGGCGCCGCCCAGCACCGCCCGGAAACCCCACTGGTGTGAGTTAAACACAGAGGCATGCATCTTCTCACTAAAGTAGAAAAAATGTATAAAAAACTGAAAAATAAGAATAAGATACAGTACAGTGAGGGCAAATCTACCTAAAGTATGTGCAGGTAACGGATAATTTAAAGTGGACCTTCTATGCATAACTCAGGTTTTGCATGTCTTTGTACTTCGATTTGGGCCTTTGGTGCTTCAAAACCCCAAACCTGGTGCTTAAACAAACCATCCAGCTGGTTTTTGGTGTCTGGAAAATGAGATGTTTCAAAAACCTTCCGTCACAAATCAGCAGCTACTGACCCTCAACTCACCACCCCAGTGAAACGTAGCTTATTAGCTAGCAACCCAAGCTGAGCTCCAGCATGTTTGGTCAGTTGGTTTTACCAATATATATTCTGTACAATGGCTGCTGGAAAAGACAAGTGTTTTGTTGTTGACCTGCCAGAAACGTAGTCAAGAAACAACTGGGTGTTTGTTTATGTTTTAAGCTCCTGTTGTTTTTTGAGGCAGTTGAGACCCAAATGGAAGTACAAAAACTTGCAAAATGTGAATTTTGACTGATTCGTCCCTCTTTAAGAGCCATCCTTTAATGTCCATAGAGCAACTTTCGGCTCCGGAGCTGCAGGTTGATCTTTCTGAGAGGAAACCACAGAGCCAAGCTTAAATTGGTTCCAATTATTGTAATTGCACAAATTAGAGCGAGCCCATTTGGGTTCAGTGAGTGAAAACATCTGTGGTGATTCACCTTTACCCCACTGCTGATCTGCACGCTGACCTCCCTGATTCAGAGGAACGCAGCTGCTTTATCTGCACTAATAAGTGTGGATCACAAACATGCTGGACTCCTGCTCACCTCCCCGATGTTCCTGAACCACATGGAAATCTGCTCCCAATCCAAAGACTTTCGCTCCATCCGATGAGGCCATGAATCTAAGCAGCTTCTTGGAAAATCCTTTCCAGCTGGTGAATCTCAGCCAAACTGAACCCATCTCAAATTGTTGCCAGAAAACGCAGAGAAAGGTGAGCCTGGAGGCAGATTTATGAGGTTGGATGGTGCAGTCGTCCTAAAGTATAACTGAGATGAGAAAGCTCTGTGAATCCCTAAAGTCAATCAACACTAACAGCTTTTGACTTTTAATATGTTTCTAAAATGCTCCCATGTCTTCTTCAATAGTACTTTTCTTTTGGTCTTTATTTCTTGTTTAAAAACATCTGCAGTTAAACTCTTTTTAAAAAAGTGTCATATTAGCCTGTGACGCTGCTGTCATAAAAGCTGCCAGTTGCATAAATTCTCTCTGCTGCTGCTCCTTAAACCATGTCATTTCAGGACAGTCAATATATTTATGAATTCTCCTCAGATGAATTACTTTTATTTATTACATGTTCTTTCTGTTTTAACCATTTATATCTGTGCAGAATGGTTTACAGATGCAAAGGTTTTCCTATTTGTCCTACAGAACTTCAGACTTTAATGCGTTTTTTGGGATTTCTTGTAAAAGTCCAAAAAAACATACAAATAAAGTGGAAGGAAAATATAAAATTTGTAACATTTTTCACAAAAAAATCAGTATCAACAACAAAACACTTATCTTTTCCAGCAGCCATTGTACAGCGCATATAGTGGTGAAACTAACTGGCTAAAGTGCTGGAGTTCTCCTTGGGTTGCTAGGTAACGGGCTGATCTTTGCTGTGGTTGCTAGGTAACGGGCTGATCTTCCCCGGGGTTGCTAGGTAACGGGGCAGTGCCTGCTGATTTGTGATGTTACATTCCAGAGGTTTTTGAATTAGTTCATTTTCCAAAAACCTATGGATAGAAAAAAGTTGGGTGTTTAGGACAGAAGAACATTTTCTTAAGTGACACTGGAATCATGATCAAAAGAAAAGTGACTTTTCATATAAGAAAACATGACAAATTAATTATCCAACAATCCTGAAAAACAAAACAAAAGAATAGAAAGAAAAAGAGAACTTTAATAGATTAAATAAAAAAAATAAACAAGTTTTACAAATTAAATTAAAGTATGAGCAGCAGGTGAGCAGATCGATCCAAATCATTGGTAAAATAGATACCAAGTCAGTATCAATATTTTAGTTTTGTACCATGAAAAGATTTACCTAAATATGTAGCTTATTAAACTTTAAGAAGATCTGCATTCTGTAGTTCACACCAAGCTGTTTGTTTTCTGTCTTCCAGTTTTAAATGCCCTAAATCCTCAGCGTCTCCCGGCTCCCGGCCTCCACCCGCAGCATCCTCAGCAGCCAATCAGCCGCCTGGAGCGCGAGGAAAACCACAGGAACCTCCTTCCTCTGGCTCCACCCGGAAGTACGAGCGCCGCTTCCTCAACGACTCTTCAAAATGTTGCTCAGACTTCATGGAGTTCTGCAGAAACTTCAGCTCAAACATAAGCTGCTGTTTGTAAAGCTACACAGTCAAAAATGAACAATATTCCAGTTATTCAGCCTTTCATCATTTTAACCAGGGGATTTATTTTAAATGTCAGTTTCAAACTAAATATAGTAAAAGTTTAGTCAGAATACTAAATATTTAGCTACAAACTAAATAGTTATTTTTATTTTTTAGCTTGTTTGTAGTTTGAAAACCAATTAAATTAAGTAAATTAAATATTTAGCTTGTTAGCTAAACATTTAGTCAGAAGCCAAAGGTTTAGCCAGCAAACTAAATATTCAGCTCCAAACAAAATATGTATCTAGCAAGCCACATATCCAGCTTCAAAATATATTTGACTATCAAGCTAAATGTCTATGAAATATTTATGTGAAGCAAAACATTTTGCTTAAAGCTGGATATGCAGCTTGCTAGCTAAATATATTTGTCTGAAAACAAACATTAGCTTTTAGCTAAATATTTAGTTTGCTAATTAAATAAATTAATAAATAACATGGTGAAAATATGGCTTTGAAAAATGAATACCGATTTTTTTTCCTTATTACAGAATAAATAAGCCAAATTTTCTGTTAATTTTTGACTGTGTAACTTTATAAACAACATCCAAAACTCAAATACATTTAATGAGAAGAAAAACTGATGCAACTTTTCATTGTAAACATGTCAGTTTAAGAATGTTTGGGCAAATGGCCCTGAAGATATTTTTATCTACAGCCTTATGGTCTTCTGACTTCCTGACTTTTCTTCTTCTTGGTTTCTTCTTTAGAGAATTGTGGAAAATGTCAGAGAGTTAAAGGACGAAGGGAACGCCAGAGACAGTATTGCAAAAAGGACTTTGGTAAGGAGTTTATGAATTATTTAAAACATTCCTCAGTTAACCCTTTTACGCGGGGACGTGTTGCCGGCGACACATCCAAATTTGCAGTACCGTAATTCCGCCACACATAGCGCTATCTGAAAAATTCCAACGGTTTCTGAAAGGGGAGGCGTTGCCCTTTCCAGCAAGTATCGGGTTAATACGGCAACTTCACAGCTGCAGCTGCAGAGAGGTAATTAATCCGGGGGGCACTCGTTTTATAGACGGCATATTGCGAAAATAACTTGCTGGATATTGAAAGTTCCAGTTGTTATCGATACATGGGTAAGTATATCATCTCACAGGACATTTAAAGAACTACTTACAATTAAAATAAGGAAGGTTTATTTAGGCAGACGCTTGAAACTCCGGCGTAAAAGGGTTAAAACATCAGACAGATGATTCCTACAGTAAGAAAAGCCTTGAAAACATTTAGAGACAACAGCACCGTTTGGTTAATGGAGCAGAAAAGTGAAAAGATTTCTTTCCAAGTTCAGTTCCGACTTTAAGCACTGAAATTAAAAAATAAGTTTTCACAACCAGCTTCATGTTCCACAATCTTTATTCAGTTTCTAAACGTCTCAGTTTATTTAGATGCTAAAAGGTCCTCCAAACTTACATCCATCAGCTGTTCTCTATCGGTAAGATACTGACTGAGGCAGCTACTCCACACAACCCCACTCTGTATAAAGGGAACTATCCAACAGAAGTCACCATTTCTTGTTTATTTCTGTGGCAGTGTTTCGCGGCAGAGTTCTGGGGAAGCTGTACCGAGGCGAGGAGACGCGCTACGACGTCCAGATCATCCACACGTACCGGAACCGCTTCCGGCTGGAGCACCGCGAGTTCCTGTGGGTCCCGAACCTGTGCGACTGCCCCGACCTGCAGCCGGGGAAGCAGTACATCCTGATGGTACGGCGGCACATCAACTACGAGCGCACGCTGAACCGCATCCTACTGGAGGAGGATAGCTACGTGGTTCCGTACCGGCCCAGAGAGGACGAACTGCTGCGGCCGCTCCAGAGGCTCTGCAGCAACAGAGGGATGAAAAGTCCTGCAGAAATAGACGAGGCGGTGTAGTGTGAGAGCGCCAGGCGCAGGCTGACGCGTCATATTGTTGGTTTCATGTGTGAACTTTAAAACGGAAGAGTTGAGGAGCCGCTCGGCTTCACTGGAGGAGGAAACGGGAACTTTTCAGGTTTTACTCTGAAATCTGCAGGGCCGGTCCAAAGCAATGCGAGTTTAGGGCTGATTGGGGCCTCCACACCACCAAGGGCCACCAAGAGCACCAAGCTAATATATATGTTTAAAAATAATACAAACTAAATTTTATTACATGTGGAAAAACAAATGTTTTGGTTAATACCGTCCTGTTTTCTGCTGCCTCTGTTGGGGAAATATAAAATCAAACTTGTCAACTTGTTTACTGTAATTTAGTGTTTGCCAGCTGAAGTTACTTTGAAATACTTAAAATATAAGACACACTTCAATACACTGCAAAAACAAAAAATCTTACCAAGTATTTTGTATTTTTTGTTTATAGTGCAAATATCTTAGAACACTTGGAATAAAACAAAACTAACTTTTCTGAAACATACAGGAGCTTCTTTTAAGTTAATAATGCCTTAATGTTGATGAAAAACTACTTGTTCCATTGACTGATTATTTCATTTGTAAAATGGGAAAAAAGTAAAATAATCTGCCAGTGGAACTCAAACATTTTCATCAATATTAAGAAATTATTCACTTGCTGAAAAGTTAGTTTTGTTTATTAACAAGTGTACTAAGATATTTGCACAGAAACTAGACAAAAATTACTTGCTAGGATTTAGTTTTTGCAGTGTACCACAATGCATTTCAAAGTCCATTTGATTTTTTTAGTTTGCTGCTCCTGTAAGGTTAAAATCAGCAGCCATAGTAACACTGGTATGGTGTAAGCTGATTACAAATGATGCTAATGTTAGCATCATGGGAGTGAAGAATCACCTGGTGTTGTCATGTAGGTTTGGCCCCTCCCCAAAGAAAAATCTGCTTAGGGCCCTGAAAAGTCTTGGACCGGCCCTGGAAATCTGACACATTCTGAATGCAGAGAACAAACGCCATGGTTATTTAAGAGACTAATTAAAGCACTTTAGGTGGGAGCGACGCGACGCCCACCTTAAACAAAAACCAAGAGAAGGACAGTTGGACTGAAAACAACCTTTTTCTCATTACTGTTTTTCCACAGCAACCTCTTAGTTTCCGTTCTGTACAGTCTTTGTCTCGTTATCCACTTTTAGATTCAGCTGCAATTCATTTTACTGAGTTTCCTTCCTTTGACACATTACAGATGTTTTTTGTTTTTTTTTTCACTTTTTTGCAGCAAATATTTGTAGAAGTTGCAGCAGCAAATAAGGATAAGTCTGGAGGTTTTATACAGCTTTTAAAATTCAGCATTTTTGGTCTAATTCAAACCAAACAGTAGACTTAAGGTTTATGAAAAGGTTTCTGTCGATATTCGTAAGGCTGGAGATACTTTAAGATGGCAGAAATGCACTTTGTTCCACTCTGATGGATGTTAGTTTGCAAACTGATCTCACTTTTAAAGAGGCTAAACGAGACACAGACGGCTTCCACTCGTCCCCTTTGGGCTTCTATTCATATATTTGTGGGATGATTGTAAAGAATTGAGCTGCAGTTACTTTAAAAAGATGAACTTGTGCAGAAATTAGATTTTATTGCAGGTTGTTTATACTCCCACACAGGCTCAGCTGCGCCTTGTCATGGCTGGTGCCAGCAGTTATAAACGAGGTGAGACGTTTTAACCTCAGTTTAACGATCACAATTGAGTGTACTTGATTTTTATTTTGTTTGCAGCATAAAACTGATGGAAAAGTTCAATTCAAACAGCTGCTGGGAAAAAACCAAGGATCCAAGAAGATGCAAAACACAAAAAATCCATAGACTGGAATCTGCAGCTACATAAATGGAGAAACTAAACATCTTTACTTGACTTGTAACAAAATATTTTTCCCACATTTTAAGTTAAATAATCTACCAGTTAATCAATTTTAAGGAATTATTGACAGAATAAATCTTGTAAACATCCATCGTCCATGATGATGTCAGATATTGACTGTTAACCTCTCAACATAACCGAGTTTTCTCCTTAAGAATCAGGAAAATGACCTGGAAGTTTCTCAAGAAAATAACTTTCATCGCACCTTAGTGAGGTTCTTTATGAAAGCAAGCATTAAATTATCGCATCTTTTACCAAAGATTTCATTCATTCTCAACTGGATTTCCAACAGATTTCATCTCAGACTTTCCTCTTTGTGAGAACGATTGTCTAAAAGACTGAATCCATTTATTCTGATCTTTACAGTCTAACCAGAGGAAGCTGCAGTTAAAACTTTTCTCATTGTGGCCTTAAGAGTTTCCATCATTGCTTCATTTTTTTGCATGTTGAACAAAGGAGCAGCTTCAGCGGTGAAACAGGAAACAATCATTTAGTGAAATGTGGGCGTGGCCTGTTGCTGCGGCTCATTCTGGAACATTTCTGTTATTGAAGAGATTTACCACAAATGAAATATGTTTGTTTTTCTGGTTCAGTGTCTTTCTGTCTGAATCTGGACACATTATTTCTATGTTATGTAACGGCGTTCATACTGTATTTTGCTTATTTGTGGTACTATTTTATGCAGTGATATTTTCTGTGTTGCATTGAATAAGTTGAGCTATTTGATGTTTTACATGAGAGATATATTTAATTATACAGTATTTTTATTGCGTGGCACTGATTAGCTGCACAGTTTTAATCAGAATGATACTAAAGGGGTGTAACGTTGTGCCTTGTTTTATAATCTGTAGCGTCTTAAAATAGTGCTAAAAGTGTTTATTTCTCTGCATTAATATGTTACTAAAATAACAAAAATAAATATTGAGTGCCAATGTAAATACTTTTTCAGAAAATCCAACATATGTTAATGTTCTTCTGTTGTAAATTTGAGATTTTGGACCTGCAGCAAATCAGAGACAACAATCATAAGAAAACATTTTATTTACAAAAATGCTTTGCATCTACAACAAATAAAAGACTAAAATCAACCCATGTGAGCCTGATTCCTGCTCATCAGCAGTAAAAAAACAAAAAAAAGTCATTGCAGACACTCGGCTCAGTTTCCTTCCAGGAACGGAGAAATGAAACCAGTTGACTGTAACGTCTGAGTGAACGTTTCTATGAAGAAGCTGCTTCTGCTTTATTAATAAGACAAATTCAGGAGGCAAAATAACAACAAAGTGTAATCTACCTCTGCAGCTCATTTTTATTTCTTAAAAAACTGTTTTTCAGTTCATTCTGTCCATAAAGTTTTTCATTTACAGTTGTAAAAATATATGTAAACAAGAATTTTTCCCATCTGTATAATGAATAAAACTGAAATATACACTATAAAGCAATATTAACGCAAACATGACTTTTATTTTACCGTTTCCTTCATTGTATGTTTCCGTTTAGCTGCCTTTCTGTCAATCGGGTAAAACTCTGAAGCTTTTACTAAATGCAGACACTGATGTTGGACATTTTAAGGTTTAATTTAAAAATATGAGATTTCTTTGGCTTAAAGTCAAAGATGTTAGACAGAAAAGTTTATGTTTTTGACCAGGAGCTGCATGAATAAATTTGTATTCAGTTTGTATTCAAAAGCTGAAATTTCTGATGGGACTTTATCGTATGAGGGGGAAAAAGTCGCAGGTTATGAGCGACACATAACCTGCGACTGATCATGAAAAATGCAAATAAAAGCATAAAAATAAGTGAGTCTGGATCTTTAACGGTTCTGGAAAATCAAAGAGTTTCAGTTTAAGGGCTGGGCGATAAATTTATTTTATCAATCAATTGAATTTTTGATTTTTGAAAATTTAATTTTTCAGCACGTCCAGGGCGGCCATCTTGTTTACCAGCTTCTGTTTGGACTCAGGTCAGCTCTACAGTCAGGCTAAGATGTTTTCTTTTTTCATTTCAATTACAGGAATACAGTTGTAGTAATACAAGAATAAAGTCTAATGACAATAAAGTCGAAATGATATTAGAATAAAATCTTAATATTTTGAGAAAAAAGTTGTAATATTAGGAGATTGTTATTTTATCAGAACTCTCACACAAACAAAAACAAAAAGTTTTTTCTCCTTAAAGTCACTTTTTTCAAATAATTTTAAGATATTTTCCAGTAAAATTGCATCTTTATTCTCCTAATATTGTAACTGTATTGTAGTAATTAATCAAATATTATCGTAGGCCCAAATACTCCATCTAACAGCTCAAAGAAGAGATGATTGAAATAAAATCCACTTTTTGAAAATGTTTTCTGTCCTGTGAAATTTCTTTTTCAGAAAAGAATGTGAAAAAACAAAAATCTACTAAAATTGAAAATTGGATCTGGTATAAAAATAATTTGAGATTTAATTTTTAAGCCGTGCTGCCCAGCCCTATGTTAGCGTTCAGACACCATCGTTCATTTCAGGATGAAGCGCGCTCATCCACCAGAGTGACGGATTTCCAAATGAAGCAGCTTATCTCACGATATTCTGCACAGGTTCCAATTCTCACATTTTTAAAAACCTTTTCTCTACTCCTTCTCATTTAAATGCTCATCATGTTTGATACAGTGACATCTAGTGACAAAAACTGGGATTGCAACAATCATGCAACAGTAAAAAGAAGCGCACACATCCCCAAATTGTTCAGAAACGGTTTGCTGGAATGAAAAGTGGATACAAACAGAAACCTGTTGTACTTACTGATGATGTATTAACAGATGTCTTAATGTGAGGGAATAAAAATACATTTCTGAGGACTGTGAAGTGTGTGGCCTGAGGTGGGACGAGTTTTCACAAGATTTCTACATGATCAGATGATCAGAGGACAAAAAGGCTGAATAAAATAATCTAAGTGTCGGGTTTGTTCCTCTGCTGTCATGTTACAGCAAACATCTAGACACAGGCTGTCTAAATATTGGAAAGAAATGATCATAAAAAATACTATCACATTTCAACAGTAAAGATCTAAAATGTGCACATTATTTCAGATCCCGGGAAATACACTGCAAAAAATCAAAATCTTACCAAGTATTTTTATCTACTTTCTACTGCAAATATCTTAGTACAATTAAACTAACTTACAAGTAACTTTTCAGCAAGATATAGAAATTTGCTTAAAGTTAATAATTCCTTAATATTGATGAAAAAGAATTAGTTCTGCTGGGAGATTATTTCATACATAACTAGACTTTTTCCCCTGATCTTAGATAACTAATAGTCTTTCATCAATATTAAATTTAATTACTGACTTTAAATAAGCTCCTGTTTCCTGTAAGTTAGTTTTGTCTTTTTTCAGGAGCTCTAAGATATTTTCACTAGAAAGTAAAGAAAAATACTTGGTAAGATTTTGTGTTTTTTCAGTGTACGTTCCTCTCCTCCGGCTCCCTTTGGCAATTCGTTCTGAGAGTTTGAAAGTCACAATCACGTCCCTGACTGTGGTTGAGTGCAGCCATCTGGCACGGTGCTCGGCTCTCACTCTCACTCTGTGAGTGTGACGCCAGCGGCCTCCAGAGCGTCGCGGCCGACCCGCTCCGCTCATGTTCGGCTGTGTTGGGGCGGCGCTGACGGTGTCACACGCTGACGCTGACGTGGCGGCAGGACGCAGAGCGGCGTTTGATGCGGGAGCGGCGCGGCCTGGACTCGTTCTGGCAGCTGCACAGCGGGCCCAGCAGCAGCCACAGGTAGAGGATGACGCAGGCCCAACAGGACGACATCTTCACCCAGAAGGTGGACCAGCAGCCGTGGGTGAAGGTGGTCTCCAGCACCGCCGACTCGTAGCTGCAAGAGGACGGCAACATTCAGAACAGGAAGTCATGACACAATGAGGTTAAAGGCCACCTGTTACACTTTTATATCGCCCATCTGAACAGATGAAGATGGGCGATGTAAAACATGTTCATGCCTTATTTTGCACAAAATCATTCTGAGATAATGAGATTATTTTGAGATTATTTTGAGATTATTTTGAGCTCCTTTCGGGATGAGCAGTTTTAGTATGACATGTATTAAGGCCAATGTAAATTGAAAATGAAATTTCTTCCAAAAAACTCAGAAATTCTGAGATTTATCATTGAAATTTGGTATAAAAAAAACGTGGAAATTTCTGAGCTGTTAAAGTGGAAAATTTGAAAGAAAAAAAATATAAAATTTTTAGAGGAATCGCAGAAATTCTCTTGAAAACAGGAAAACGTTGAGCTCTGAAAGTTTAAATTTTGCTAGAAAAAAATTTTGAGTTCAAGCTCAGAAATTTTCTAGAAATGATATTGAAAGTTCTGAGCTCAATGAGTTGAAAATTTGCTATTTTTTTTTTTTATAATTTTAGATTAACATCAGAAATTTCTGAGTTTGAAAAGTCAAAAATTTGCGAGAAGAAAACCCTTCAAATTTTGAGAAGAATCTGATAAATTTTCTACAAAAATCTTGGAAATTTATGAGGTTGGAAGGTCCCACAATTTCAACTTTTGGAAATTTTCAAATTCAAAAATGTTACACTTTATGAGTTCAGACAAGTTCTGAGTTTTGTAAAGAAAATGTCTGAGCTGGATCTCAAAATTTTTTTTTTGGAGGAAATTTACTCTTATTTGTTTCTTCTATTTACAGTCGTCCTAAAATGTTGTATTTTTACAGCGTCCTTCAATTTAAATCCAAATGAGCTGCCGCTGGCCGCGCCCCTAACTCAGCACTGACGCCTACATGAGAAAATTTCTGCAAACTGATATATAGTTATATAACAACCGTACATCTGTGAAAAACATAAGTTGAGCCTCCTGCACAATCAAGTGGTTTCTGGATGGTGAGTTAACAACAAAACACCTGTCTTTTCCAGCAGCCATTGTACAGCGCATAGAGCAGATAAACCAGCTGACCAAACATGCTGGAGCTCAGGTGGGGTTACCAGGTTACAGGGCAGCTGATTTTCGACGTTACATTTGGGAGGTTTTTGAAACGGCTCATTTTCTAGACCCCCAAAAACATTAACTTATTGAAAAGAAAAGTTTTTCTTGGTGCTTGGTCTGTTTTTAGAAGCAGTTGATACACAAATGGAAGTAAGAAAACATGCAAAATTTGTGCCCATTAAAACAAAACGGTTCCCGTCTTACCTGAACCAGTTAGTGAGGGTCATCATGACGTACAGCGACGCCAAGAAGAAGACGAAATGGAAGAAGAAGTAGCTGTACGCCACCCGCTGCGTCTCATTATGAATAACCTTCTGACAGCCTTTGTTGTCATCATCAACCACAAACTCATCTTCAACTGGAAAAACGATGAAAATATCAAAATTTTAAAACTTCTGCAATAAAATACTTAAACTGCATTAAATCTAACAACTGAATATGTTTTAAATGTGACCTAATGGTGCAACAGATTACAAACAAAATATGTTATTAACAGGCTAAATATTTAGACTGTTATATTTATAAATGAATGAGTTTTTTTCTCATATGACCTAAATTTTTGCTGTTAGTTTTTGACTGTGTAACTTTACAAACGGCACCTGAGAGTTAGATTTTATCAAACTAAAACTGCCTCAGTGTTTTAGTTTCACTGAGGATGACAGTAAATCGGACCTGCTTCTTCCTCTGGGCAGCAGAAGCAACACGTCGCTTTCTGGAACTCGTAACGATAAACTTTGATCATCCAGAACGGACCGAACACCTCGGCCAGATACGAAGCTTCATTACTGCAAAAAATGAAATAAATGGAAATGATGTGACAGCGTGAGTATTTGTCTAAAAACTCAGATGTTCTCTGCGGTGTAAAGTTTGGACTCACCAGGCAAACAGAACGCAGCAGTACATGATGGCGGCGCCGATGATGGCCACAGCGTTGCCCTCGTTCTTCATGCCATCTTGCCCCACACTGGGGTAACAGACGGTCATGTTCATGCCCTGGTACACCACTGACACACACAACAACACAGCAGGGTTAAGTGCATGGATGTCCAAAGTGTGGCCCCACATAGAATCTGTGTGGGGCCCCACACAGATTCTATGTGGGGCCTTGATTCCAGAATGGAATAAGATGTAGCTAAGCTGGTATGCAAAACGACATTAAAAAATTTGATTAAAAAATAGATTCCCAATAATTAGCAATGTTTTTGCTTTCGTTTAAGCTTTGGAGAAACTAGAACCAAAAATGTCGACCCACTTTTACTCAAATCTACAAGCCAAATAAAAAACAAAATGCTTGAAACTGTTGGTGTACAAAACCTTTTTATGTTTTACATCGACAATGATTTACATATTTATATACACGCATATATGTTTTCAACAAAACATCCGACTATGTTGTTCATTTTAATTCAATTTTATGCTTAGTTTATTATAGAGCAAATAAAATTTAAAAAGGCAGAAAAAATAGTTTTAAAGGGGCTGTATTTATGTTGTGGTGCCTTCCTGAAGGAAGAGTAGGAGTTTCTTAAAGAGACGGCGTTACATTTCTTTAAAGTCATCCCTGATGTATGTAGCATTTTTATAACAGCTGAAGGTAAAATAATTACTGTTTTGTGCCGTAAAATTACACAGTGTAGCTGGAAAACATCATATACTTTGTGGTTCTGAAGTGCCTTCAACTTCATAATTTCATCTCTCATGGCAAAAAGTTTGGACACCCTGGTTTAGGGGGAAAAAGGCTGTAAGATGGGAGCAAATGTGTTTTTTATCGTAACTTAATTGAGGAGCAGACAAGCTGCAGCACAGGGTGGCTTTATCGATTCGTTCTCCATTTAATACGAGAGAAATTCCTTTCTTTCTTGTAAAAGGGGCCTCAGCTGTAGCTTCCCCGTCACACACGCCCTCTGACACTCGTAAAGATGCTTACACACACACACACACACACACACACACACACACACACACACACACACACACACACACACGGTCAGGCACAAACCAAACTCACAAATACTCCGATACTAAAATCCAGAGATCCCATTGAGTTTCCAGAGGGTCGTTTCACAGATTCCCCAGGGAAACGGGAAACGTAGCTAACAGCAAATGTTTGCTCGAAATTCAATCTTTGCCTGATTTTCATTTGAGCATCAATAATTGCTTATATTGTTTCTCTCGTTTCTCTGAGAAATGGACCACATAACGTTTATTAGAAGACCAGGATGAATCATTCCCAATTAAACGCAAAGTCCTGAAAGTATCAGCAAAGCACAGAGGAAGAATCAGCTTTTAGAAAATGAAAACATATAGAGGTGAAAAACTGACTCAAGAACTCACCTGGAAATGCAATAATGTGTGTAAACTGTAAAAACACAAAATCTTACCAAGTATTTTTGGTCTAATTATAGTGCAAATATCTTAGTAGAATGGAAATACCACAAAACTAAATTACAAGTAAATTTTCAGCAACAGCTATGAGCTTGTTTTAAGTAAATAATTTATTTAATATTTATTAAAAAGTTCTAGTTCCATTGGCACATTATTTTACTTGTAACAAGAGAAAATTTGTTTTGCTATAAGTGAAATAATTTGCCAGTGGAATCTGAAGTTTTTCAGCAATATTAAGGATTTTTAAAAATCTAAAACAAACTCCCATGTCCCGCTGAAAAGTTACTTGTAAGTAAGTTTTATCTTATTTCAAGTGCAATACGGTATTTAAACTAGAAACTGGACCAAAACACTTGGTAAGATTTTATGTTTTTGCAGTGTTGGGCCAAATTTCACCCAGTGAAAGCAAAAATCTTTTTACTTTGATTTTAGTGCTCTGGTGTTCTTAGAAGATATTTGGCACAACATTTATAAGATATTTGTAAATCAGAAACCAGACCAAAACTACGTGGTAAGATTTAGTGTTTTTTGGTTTGTGTTGGTGGCTTTGTGAGCGGCGTTAGAAAAATGTTTTTTTAAAAGGCCTGGAGCGTACATATTTTCCCAACATGTTGCTACAACGCTCTGCACTGCTGACACACACACACACACACACACACACACACACACCTACATACAGTCACTGATTTCCAACATGGCTGAGTGTGTTGGAGTGGAGGTGAAATGGTTAAATCTGACCCCAATTTCAGGTAAAATGAGTCTAAGATATTTGAACTAGAAACTGGACATATTTGGTAAAATGTTATGTTTTTGCAGTGAATGAGTAAAATTATTTAGTAGTTGACTGACATGATAAAACTAAAGCACTTTCTCTTTCAATTTATGGATCTGAATCTCTAAAAAATACTTTAATAACTTTAATATTTGATTTTTTTCTTTTGATTAGTGCAGGTTTTAGTGGAAATATTTTAGTACAATAAAACAAAAACACCTTGAAAGTGATTTTTCATCAAGATAGAGGAGTTTGTTTTAAGTTAATAATTCCTTAATATTGATGAAAAAGTTCTAGTTCCACTGGAGCCGTTACCTAGCAACGCCAGCCAAGCCCGTCACCTAGCAACCCAGTTCTAGTTCCACCTGCAGATTACTTCACTTGCAACAAGAGAAAAATGTCTTACAAAGAAACAAAAAAAAAAAACATTTTTCCAATGTTATAAGTGAAGTAATCTGCCAGTAGAACTAATACTCTTTAATCAATATTAAGTAATCGTTACATAAAATAAATATTTGCACTTGAAAATAGACCAAAAATGCTTGGTAAGATTGTGAGTTTTTGCAGTGTAAGTACAATATTACTGCTGATTTTTATGCACAGTTTGGTCATATTGAAGTTTTTTCTTATCTTGTTATGTAGGTGACACAAAATCTGATGAACAAATATAACAAGCAGCAAATTCAGCAGCTTTAAAACACGTTTATTAAGCATTTTTCTCCTTCTATCCGGACGCTGTTTATCTCTCTCCTCCTCATCATGACACGCTGTGTAAGAACGCGTGTAATGACACTGCTGGATGTTTTCCTCTGCTATTACGCTGTCAGTGGTTTGTCAGAGGAATGTGAAACAAACATCTTTCCGTCTGCTCCGCTTGCAGAAAGTCTGCATGTCGCAGCACATCTCAGCCCGGTTATCTGCGCTGGTGTCTGTATGTTTGCATGAGATGAAAGTCCTGATAAGATGGGCGGGGGCCTGTAACCTGCACTTACATCGTCATCATTAAAGAGCTCTTTGTCTCTCCTGAGGCCAGCAGGTGAGTCATTAGCAGAGAAGAAAGGGAAAACAAAGGCGGATAACCGGAGTCTTCATGTGTTGGCTCCGTATGTTTTCACATTTTAAATGCTGAAGTAAAATATTAGATCCCAAGAAACGATTGAGAAGGAAATTAGGAATTAAAGGAATTAAAAGTAAAATTGTTTGACATGCAACAATGTGGAAAATCCTCCCATTAAAAGTAAAGCTTGTACCAAGTAAAGTTACCAAGTAAAGCTTGGTAGAGAAAGTGTGATGCTGTGGGCCTGTTTGTGTTGAAATGACTGTTTAAAAGTGACTCATTATGCTTCCTTGACCAGGTTAAGATAAATCTATGGCCGATACAAAACACGTTCATTACATTTTTTCTATGAAATGGTGAAAATGGCTGCGAACAGATGAGCTACTGAACAACCATATGTCTTTGAAGAACAGAAGTGGAGCCTCCTGCACAACTAACAAAAATGCAGCAAGTGGTTTCTAGTCAACAACAAAACACTTGTCTTTTCCAGCAGGCATTGTACAGCAAACGGCAGTAAAACCAGCTGACCAACTCTGCTGGGGTTGCTAGGTAACGGGCGGAACTCTGCTGGGGTTGCTAGGTAACGGGGTAGTGCCAGCTGAGTTGTGACGTTACATTCTGAAGGTTTTTAGAAACGGCTCGTTTTCCAGACACCAAGAAATATTAATTTATTAACGAAACTGTCTGGGTGTTTTTTTTTTAGCTCTTTGACTGTTTTTAGAGCAGTAGAAACCCAAATGGGAGAACAAAAATATGAATTTTACACAATAGTCCGCCTTTAAGATGAAAACCTGATGGCATTAGAACAGATGATTGAAAATGAGTCGACTTTTAGGAGAATAAAGAGCTAAAACATTTGGCAAAATCAACCCAAAAATACTTCAGCAGACACAAAATCATCTTTTTTCTACAGCTTTCTCTGTTCCAGCACCTGAATTCTGTAGAAAGGTTGAGAAAAGCGTAGAACTGATTTTTTTTTTTTTTTTTTTTAGCTATTATGCAGTAATACCCATTTCTCTCAGCAGGTGGTAGACTTTAGCCTTTCAGTGAGATTTTATTTCTCAAAATTGAAAACTAATCAGTTGTAGTCTATCAAAAAATAATATGTGAATAACATAATATGTTTTTCAAAAAAGAAAAAGTTTCAAGTAAAGCAAACACCTTAAAACAATAAAATACGTGTTTAGTTCCAGGGTTTTTTGTCTTGTTGGGTCAAATGCTGGCCCACAGGTTAAATATTTTACCCAAAAGGCCATAAAGAAACACCTAAAAGTTAACCCTGACCTCTGACCCTTTAGAGATAGTAAACTGACAACAAGACAGAAACGGAGAGTGAATCCAGATGCTGGGAAGGTTTTGTTTCGCCTGAGGAGCTAAGATGCTAACAATCATCTAAAAAAAGATGCAATGCTGAGCAGATCTGCAGAGGCAGCAGCCAGAAAATAATTATTTTAATAAAATATAATGTGGGATTCTTCTCATTAGAATCATGATTGATAAAAATTGGCTCAGGAACGATACAGACCCTCTTCCACGTGTTTCTGCATTAGTTTTCTTAAAGAGAAGAAGCCTTGAACGTGGATGCTAAGTGTCGGCAGCTTCCTTACCTTTCTCTGGCGGACGGCTGGACAGAGCGGAGAAGGTGAGGTACATGACGTAGCAGCTGATGATGGAGGCCTGAAGCAGCCCAGAGCGAGGCTGTTCTGCTTAGAAACAACATTAAAAAACCTTTAAATCACCAGAGATGCACTCATTTTGATAAATAAAAACCTAATCTTGCTTTTATCAGCTAGTTTTGTCTTATTACAAGTGCACTAAGATATTTGCATTAAAGTAGAAAAATACTTGGTAAGGTTTTGTGTTTTCGCAGTGCATCTGACCTAAATCAGTAACTGATTTAATGCCAGTCAGTGAAGGAACTATGTAAAAACATGCCGTCTGCTGAGTTGCAGGTTTGAAGGTGTGGACGGTTCCTGTCCTCCGTCAGACTCACTCTGCTTGACGCACGGCGTGACGGCGATGAAGGACATGAGGCCGCAGAGCCCCAGGTTGACCCACAGCAGGACCTTGTTGAAGTGGCAGGCGATGGGGTGTGTGTAGTACTTGTACATGAAGGTGAAGGCCATGGTGGCGATGGTGTAGAAGAAGAGCGTGGCGCACATCACCGCCAGGTACCAGCGCTTGTTTTCTGCTGCTCCCGTCAACCTGACGGACAAAATAATGGAGGAATTAAATTTAAATTAGCGGAGACCTAACTTTTTGTCAAAAAGCCCCGACCTAAAATCGTCAGACATTTAGTGATTAATCTAAGGAATTTTCTAGAAAACACTTGGAAATTTTCTGAGTTTCAAAAGTCAAAATTTTGGCAATTTCCAAATTTTTTTGTACAAAATTTGATTAATCTCCAAATTTCTGAGTTTTTTGTGGAAATTTGCTCATATTTTTCTCTATACTACAGCTGTGGCTCTGTGGGTAGCGTGGTTGTTTTGTGATCAGAAGGTTGTAGGTTCAATTCCTCCTTCCTCATGTCAATGTGCCCCTGTGCAAGGCACCTAACAGGCCTACTGACCTGTGTATTGGTATATAAGAGTGTGTGTGCGAATGGGTGAAAGTCAATCTAATGTAATGTGCTTTGAATGGTCAAAATGATTGGAAAAGTGCTATATAAGTTCAGTTCATTTACAATTTTGCACATCTGCTGGATTAAAAGAAAGAAAAGTCTGGCAGCTTGAAATTCAAAGGATTTTTTTTATTTCTGCATCTCTCAGTTTCTATTTCCCAGAATGAAAATTTCTGCTGCAGCTCATCTCGTTCTGACTCACCAGTTTTTGTTCCAGGTGTGAGCAAACGCCGTGATGAGGATGAGCTGGATGAGGATGAAGGCAAACCCTCCCACCACACCAACATAATGCCAAGCTGGGAGTGGAAATCAGAGGAAAACAAGCGCTCAGATAATTTATGGAAGCGATAATATAATTCAGCTCTGATATCAACCACATTTATGGTTCCCAACAGAAGGAAAAACACGCTGGAAAGATTTATGATCCTATGACTAATTCTCCTCAGGGATTCTGAGCGCAGACCGCTGCTGCCCTCCAGCGGCGTTTTAAAGGAAGTGCATCTGGATCATAGATAGAAGTACTTTATTTATCCCAACCGGGAAATTACTGTACGGTTGCAGCATACACATACACACAGATCAAATTACAATATGAAAAATAAAAATAAAAATAAGATAAATTGCTCACCGTGCAGGAAGGATTCTGTCGGGATGAAGAAGGCAGCAGTGCACATCCCAAGCAAGGTGATGAACTTTAAAAACCAAAACCTAACAAAAAATAAAAAATAAAAAAACTTCAAAAACTGTACAGAGCATATTTTAGCAGAAAAATTACAATAAGTTTTATTCAAGCATTTAAATAAATAGAGAACCAGACAGAGCGGTAGAAACTCACTAAATTATTTTTTAAATAAATTAATTATTAGTTTAGAGTCATAAACCTTTTCATTTTGGGTCATATAAAAATTATTAATCTTCTCAAAGAGTCGGTTGAACCAGAATGTATCAATAAAATCCATCAGCTGCTAAAATATTAAGAAATATCTGTGTTTGCATTTGATAAGTAACTTCAGTATTCAATACCTTATTTAGGTCAAATAATATTGAACATATTTTCCAACAGGCAACAATTGGTATTTCCTTCATAACTTCTGTGTTTGAACCACCTTGCTGCTGAAATGTGCCATACAAATATACTTGATTGATTGATTGATTGATTGATTGATTGATTGATTGATTGATTGATTGATTGATTGATTGATTGATTGATTGATTGATTGTCAAATCATTTCCTTTTTGTGATTTTTTTCAGTCAAATTCACTGATTTTCTGGTGCTACTTTAAAAATATTTCAAAAACTTCTGCCACATTTTGATAAATGGATCTATAACGTGTAGAAGTAAGAAATACCGCCATCTGCAGGTGGGAGTTTAAGACAGCGTATTGGTGCAAATGTAGATAGAAAAAAACTCAGAAATTTTAAATCTAAAGTCTAATCTTTACATTTTTCAGCAAAAAAAAAAAAAAAAAAA
>NW_015114197.1:9558-20225 GCF_001443285.1 Poecilia latipinna | reverse complement strand
TTGGAAATGCCCGAGCTTCAAATGTTGAACATTTTTTACTTTTGGAAATGTTCTGAGTTTCAAAATTCGACAAAGCATTGAGTCTGAAAAGTTGTCGACTTTTCAAACTCAGAAATTTCCTTGTTTTTTTCTTGAAAATTTCTGAGATTTTTTGGCAGAAATTTACTCCTCCTTTTTCGTTCCCATCTGCATTGGCCATGATATGCCATTACAGAGGTTAGCATCACTTAACCCCAATAATTTATAAAATTTATGCAGAAATTTTGCAATAAACTCACCATTACACATTAGTAACAAAGTGTGAGGATCTGTTGATTCTGCACGAATTTCCACAATTGTGGAATTGCAAAAAATAAAAATAAAAAATTGAAGTGATTGATGAATGTAAATCTGTATTTATGATTACTAACCTTAACATGGACAAATGTCATTATAAGTGAACTGGAATTTTTTTTAATCAATATTAAAGAATTACTGACTTAGAAAAACTCCTTTATCTTGCATAATAGTTACTTATTCCTAATTTGTGTCTTATTTCAAGTGTACTAAGACATTTGCACTTGAAGCTAGATAAAAATACTTGGTATGATTTTGTGTTTTTGCAGTGTTGGGCCAGATTTTCTCCAGGTAAAACAGCCACTGAAAGTGGGTGTACTTTCTTTTTACTTTGTACATTTCTACCCAACATTTGAAAGCAGTGGATGAAGTTTGATTTGTGCAGCTCCAGGGTTCTGGGCATGTTCTTACAGACCACTGCGACCTGCCAAAGACCCTGCAGCCTTTTCACTAAGGCTCCACTAAGACTCTTATTCCAAAGAGCAGCAACAATCCAGGCTGTCAAATCCTAATCCGTGCTGCGTCACAGCACTAATCGAGCGCTCTGCAATGGAAAGTGCAGCAACAAAGAGCTTTAAATAGACGTGCAGGTCTGGTCAGGTGAGCTGCAGGGGATACGTTCTCCTTAAAGCATGAAGGGAAGTATTTAAAGACAAGATTAGGACTTATTGTTCAGACAAAGTAAAAGTAATGACTTAAATCCAAACGTATTTGATAAAACAGCACTGGGTTACGGTAGAGGATTAGGACGACTGAAAAAAACAAGACAATTCTGACTTTAATCTCAGAATTCAGATTAAAGTGAGAATTCCATAATTCCAAACCAAATCAATTTCTTTCAGTGTGAAACTTATGAAACTGTTAACAAAAAAATGCAGGTGTGCATCAGTAGTAAAAATACTCATAAAATAGTTGTTTTCCAAAAGTAACTGATGTAAATGCAGCTAGTTACTTCACAACTCTTTTGATGAACAAAACCAAATGACGGGACCAACCCGTTGTGTATGAGCGCCCTGAAGTCCTGACTGGACTTGACGTCGATGAGGAAGATCGCCATCATCAGGTAGAAACAGGAAGTGCCGAAGCAGACTCTGTAGACTGCTGAGTATCCCACCAGCATCTCACAGTGGCCTCCGCCGTGCGCCTGGTCGCACACCACGTTGAAGAAAGGCACCTGAAGCACAAAACGCAGCTTCATCACACCCCAACTTCTCGTTCCCTGAATCAGACGCACAGATTTGGAATGATTTCCATTTAATTAACTATCAAATAACTTTTAAGAAAGATACAGAAGCTTGTTTTAAGCTAATAATTTCTTAAAATTGATGAAAAAGTTCTAGTTTCACTGGCAGATTATTTAATTTACAACAAGACATTTTTACCAAGTTACAAGTGAAACTAGAACTTTTTAGTCAATATTAAGGAATTATTGACTTATTGAGCAGCTTTTACTTCTGGCTAAAAACGTTAATTGCAAGTTAGTTTGTCTTATTTCAAGTGTATTAAGATATTTGTACTGGAAACTAGACAATAATACTTGTTAATATTTTGTGTTCTGGCCAAGAACATACTAAATATTTAGTTACCAAGAAAAGGCATTTAATTTGCAAGTTATCTTCTAGCTAAATAGTTAGTGTTGAACAAATATTCAGCTAGCAAGCTAGCTATTTTCAAGCTAAATATTTAGTTTACAGCTTTCAATCTAATGATTTAGCTTCAAGCTAGCTATACAGTTAGCAAGCTAACTGAATGTTTAGTATATAAATGAATGAATAATGGTTTTTCAAAGGCTGGCAACCCCTCACAGATTGAAGGTAACTGTCTGTATTTAGCAGTACAGCTCCAGTACAGCTAACCTGCTTTTCTGAGGCAGCTAGCCTTGGTTTGTGTGATTATCTAATCAAATCATTTGATTTTACAGCATCTGGTTCTGTGGAAACAGTAAATATGTAATTAGCTTACATAGTTTTGCTTAAAATCTTTGTGTTTTTATTTTGCTACATGCTCACATATGAATGAAACCTTTGAATTGAAAGTATGTGTTTGCTCCTTATGCCACATTAAACTCACATTTTCCCTGACGAGCTCAGAGACGGTGCGGGACAACATGAGGCAGGAAACGGCGCAGCTCATGATGTGGAAGAGGGTGTACATGACCCGCGTGCTGGTGGACGATTTGACAGGAGGGCAGAAGGCACAGCAGAGCGAGCAAGGAGCCGGTCCACAGCAGCAACAAATCTGAGGAGAATTAATCAAAAACTGAAGCAAATGAAGAAAAGAACAACACTTTGTGTTTAAAGATGACCTGCTATGATCCTTCAACAGGTTAGAATGGTTGATGGCTGACACAAGACGTTTTCATTTCATTGTTTGCACAAAATAATTCAATAGTGAGATTTTAGTCTGCTCTGATCAACGTTTACACTCGTACGTGAAAATGGCTGCGGACAGATGCATAATTATACAACCATACATCTTTGAAAAGCAGAAGCAGAGCCTCCTGCACAACCAACAAGAATGCAGGAAGTCAACAACAAAAGCTGGCCAAAGGTGCTGGAGTTCCGCTTGTGTTGCTAGGCAACGGGGCCCGGCCCTCCTGGGGTTGCTAGGTAATGGCACAGTGCATATTGAATGCGATGTAACAATAGGGAGCTTTTTGAAATGGCTCATTTTCCAAACACCAAAAACATCAACTTATTGTCAAAAAACAGCTGGGTGTTTTTTTTAAGTGNGNGGNCTTCTTTCAGAAGCAGTTGAGACCCAAATGGAAGAACAAAACAAAATGCAAAAAATAGGAATTTTGCATAATAGATCACCTTTAAAACTTTGTAGATCTGTATTTGAATATGCAGAGATGTATCCAGTAATAAATTAGAGAAGTGTTTCTGAGAATGAGGTGAGGAGTCCAATTCTCTGTTTTATCTTAATTCAATTTTAATCAATCAATCAATCAATCAAGTGTATTTGTCCACCACATTACAGTAACAAGGTAATTCAAAGTGCTATTTAGCTTCTAAAGCTAACTATTTAGCTTGTAGCTAAATAGTTAGCTTGCTAACTAAATACCTAGTTTGAAGCTAAATATTTAGCTTGCTGTACTTGAAACCAAATATTTAGTTACCAAGCTCACTATTTGGTTTCAAACTAGGTATTTAGTTAGCAAGCTAACAGTTTAGCTAGGCTAAATAGCTAGCTTTAAACAAAATATTTAATTAGCAAGCAAAGAAGCTGTTAAAAGCTAAATATTTTAGTTTGCAGCCAAACTAAGTTTAGCTTTGAACTTAGTATTTAGTTCGCAACCTTTCTGGATATTTTGAATATAAATAACCCAAATCATTGCTGTTATTTCAGAACCTGATTCTGAAATAACAGTGAATGTGTTAAACTCTTTCATTCAACTCAAATGAGTTAAACACAGATTCAAAGCATCAACCAGTCTGCAGTCGGGTTGTTTAGCATCAAATAACCTACATTACCAGACTTGGCAGCAGCAACGTTGGTGACAGATTAATCTAATGAAACCAGAAACATTCGGATTCTGACGGACGGCTGGACGCGAGCCCGTCTCTGCTGATCCTGAACTAAATCTTAGGAGGCGTGCACATCTGTCTGCTGCCAGAGTCTGGAGTCTGGAGGTCAGCCTGGTTTATTCGGGCCACAACATGACGAGCAGGACAGGATAAATCCTTCCAGCCATCAACTGGAGCTGCTTTTTCTGCTCCTATTAAAGAACAGTTGATCTACATGGAGGGATGTGTGATTTTATGGCTGCACTGTGGAACGGTGCGTTCTGATTAATTATTACTCATCAAGTGCAAATCATAATCTGAAGAACAATGCAGAGATTACCCATCAATATGAGGACTGGAGTGGACCTTAATCATTTATGCTTTTCAAATTCAGGCACTTTGAAGAGACATTTTGCTCAATAAAATATATGAAACTTTCACAGATGTTTTCTAGATAATAAAAAAAAAAATTCTTTAAAAAAAATTAGGAATTATCAAAATGTTACTTGATTTTTGAAAGTTTTTCTTTGTTTTAAACTTTCTTTAGAGTTTATTTTAATCTTACCTGCATTTCACAAGATGCACACCTTAGTTTTGCTTAATTCAGGGGTGACCAAAGTGTGGTCTGTGGGCCATATGCGGCCCCTCGATTGATTTTGTGTGGCCCAAGTTTGGCCACCAGCACAAGTAGTTGATACAGTTAGAGACTTTTTGTTTGTAATTAGGGAAAATTTATTATAAACAAATTAAAGTGTTATTATAATGAAAATATTTGATCCAATAAAAAGCATTAATTTTTTTTTGCATTCTCTTTGGTTTTAAAGTAAACAGGAACACATCTACTTAGTGACTTTTCCTCAAAGTCACTAAGTAAAATCTGCTTTTGATGAATGTATTAAACATCTTTAAATATATGAAATTCTATCCCAAAAGTTTAAAAAAATCCAGTTTTACAGCTGAAACTTCTCCCTTTTCCCCAAAAATGCACAAATTGAATTCCTTTCTTTTAACCTGTTATAAGCTTCACTTTTCAAAGATATTTCCACTGTAGTCAGTTAGTTTGCTAACTAAGTACTTAATTTGAAGCCAAATTTAGTTAGCAAGCTGCAAACACAAAAATATATAATTTCTTAAAAAGTTTTACCTGCTCAACAATAAACTAAATATAATAATTAAAATAAAGTAGTCAGACATTTTGTAAGAATGAGTCACTGGATGCCTAAAACTATGAATGCCTTATTAAATAACCCAAATTACTGCTAATATTTCAGAACCTCAATCATTCAACTCAAATGAGTTTAACGCAGATTCAAAGCATTAAAGATCTTGCTTTGCATCAAATAACAGTTAGCAAGCTAACTGTTTAGCTTGCTAACTATAGGCTAAAAAGCTACCTCTGAACAAAATATTTAGCCAGCAAGCTAACTAGTTTTGGGCCTGCAGGTTGTTCTGACTTGAGAAATTTGGTCCATGTGACAAAAAGTTTGGACACCCCTGGGTTAGCTAGTGGGCCTTTGTCCTCAGACTGAGATGCTAATGTTACTCTTCACTTTCTGAATTAAAAACCTAGAAGACTTTGGAGCAAAGAGGAACTTGATGTTAAATATGCTGGATTTAATTATTTTCCTGTGCAAGATCTCGAGCTGACAGAAATCCTGGTGAAACTGTTCAGCTGCTGAAACTTGGTCGCCTCTCTGGACCCGTGTGACGGACAGGTGTCTGTCCTGTGGCCCAGTTTGAGGTTCATAATACAGGATTACAGATCGCTGAGGGAAGCTGCTGCAGCGAGAGATTATCTTCCATAAACACAGAACGATCGCTCAGACTTAAAAATAGCCAAATTACACTGGCAGTGATGCACAATAATCACAGCTGAGGAGAGAATTATTAGCCCCATCCTGCGAAAACATCATTGTTTATAAAGAGGAAATACTTTTTAACACGTTTCACAGTTAAAAACGCTTAGATTATGTTGATTTCAACTCAGATTAAATTATTCCACAGAAAGAGAAATTTTGACATTGTTAGCCAGCTGATGCTATTTGTGAACATTTTGACCTGGATTAGTTGCAGTTAAAGTTTCCGACTCGTCTTCTGATGAACCTTTTGTCTGTTTTTTTTTTCTCTCTCAAGTTTCTTCTGATTTTGCAGAATATTTTTGTGTAAAATTAAAGTTGAAATTTTACATGTTTCAGCCAGTCATGTTCACTCTGGTTTTCTGGAGGGGATTTTTCACCAGAACTACGTTTTCCTTTAAATTTCTCAAATCCTTCTGAATTTACGGTTCAAGATTCAATTCAAAAATACTTTATGTCTGAATAACCAGTAAATGTCAGTTGTTCTCATTACTTTTCTTTGCAGCGTATCTGAAATATTTTGACGTGACTCTGCGAAGGTTGTTCTTTGATTTTGTTTTTTGTAGTAATTCTTGAAAAAACCATTTTTTTCATCCTTTTCAAACTTTTATAGCTTAAGATATTCTTTTAAATCTAAACTGATTATTTTTGGAGTGATGCTCCGATGCTACAAGGTGCATAAATTGGGATGAAATAGATTTTATAAAAAGTCGGGGAGGTTTAACTACATTATTGCAGAAAAACGTTGTCAGCTGCTGCTTTCACAGAGTGTATACATTAAATAAATCCTATTTTGACATAGAAATTAAAATAATACTGAAAAGTTCAGGAAACTGACATTTTTTCTCACTTCAAATGGTTGGAAATGAAAGAGCAGAAACTTTGCGTTTTGTTTACAGTGGGAGTAATTTAAAATAAGGGCCAACCTTGTTTCTCAACAAGTTCGCCCTGAAAACAGGCTGACAGATGCTGAAAGAAGTCTGAAAGCTGTTCAAGCAGAAGGAAACTGCACAGGTTTGACTTTTATTCCAGGTTTGCATGGAAGAAGGTCAGATTATGTTTTGCCATAAAGAGGAGAGACAAAAACCTGAGCTTCAGTAGTAATATTATTTGTACAGATAAGTGTAAAATTGAATTATTTAGACAGAAAACCTCATGCCAGCTGTGAAGCAGAGAAGTGGATGTGTCATGGTTTGGGGATGATTTGCAGTAAATCAGTAAATCCAGAGAACTGATCCATTATTTTCCAAAAAATAAGAATCAGTATGAGTCAGTGTGTGATTTTTTTTAAGATATATTATTTAAAACTAAAAATCTTCTGGTTGCAGTTTTTGTCTAATAAAGAGGAACTTTGAGTTTATTTTTTTTAGCTGTTTGTGTTTCAGGCTCCATCCAGTCAAAGCAGATTCTGGTTTTGTTTTTGATTTCTGGACATCCAACAGCATCTGGTGCGACGATGTTAAAGTAAAACAAAATTAACTTACAAGTAGCTTTTCAGCAAAACAGAGGAGCTTTAGTTCCACTGTGAGATTATTTTACACAAAACAAGGGAAATATTTTGAAAAAGTGCTAATTCCACTTGTACTTTTTCATCAATATTAAGGAATAGTTGACCTAGTGTTGCTTTCAGATGCGTTGCTTTTAGAGCTCTTTTATCAGAATCCAGTATTTCAAACAGATTCTGCTTAAGAAATGCTTATGTGTGGCAGCAGCAAATTACTAATTAAAATTAATTAGCTTTAGTTTAATTAATTATAGTAGATCAGATTGGGTAGATTTCTTGTAGTCGATTAAATTGACATTTGAATAAAAACTGTAACTTAAACATGATAAAAGAAGCAAGAAATGTGTAAGGATGCAAATACTTTTCCTCATTACTATAAATGATGAACACATGAAGAAAAAAAGTGTCAGAAGTCAAGACAGTAGCTAAAAACTGTCACGTTTTAGAGAGCAGTCCATCTGGCCCAAATCCTTCTGACTGATCAACTTTCTAAAGTCCTGAGCACTAATAATCTGGGTCATAATCTGGAAGCAGTAAGGCGTAATTTCAACATAATCTGGACACAGGAAAACGCTGCTCACAAGGTTTCACAAAAGAAGAGCCAAAAATAAAAAGATAAATCATCCAAGAGCCAAGAACTCACTGAGAACTCCAGAAAAACTCAAACATCCTAAACTCACTGCGTAACACTCCACTGCTGAAGAAAAGCTTTAAACTTGTGTAAAGTTTGACAGAGAAGGAACAACAAACAGGGAACTTAGACTTTTCAAACTCCTGCAGACCTAAAATGTGTTTGTTGTAGTTTTAACTCATGCAGAACATGAGGAACATTTTGTACTTTTAGTTGTTGACCAGAGCAGCTTGTTGTTACTTCAGATTACAAATCACTTATAAAAGCATCTCCGACAGAACGCATCATGATCGGATTCAGTCAGCAATATTAATATAAACTCATAATGATCAGAATAAAAAGGGAATTTTCTTCATTTTCTTTACTGTTTTTTACCTACAGCAACACTGCAAAACAAAATATTACCAAGTATTTCTGTCGAGTTTCTAGTGCAAACATCTTAGTTCACTTACAAGTAATGTCTAAGCAAAATAGAGGAGCTTAATACCGTAAAGAAACAGAATGATTTGTTATCAGTGAAATAATCTGCCAGTGGAAGTCGTACGTTTTGTTATAAATATTAAGGGATTTTTGACTTTTGATCTGATATCTTGCAGAAAAGTTACGTGTAAGTAAGTTTTGTAAGGCGGCGTATTAGTGTTACTGTATTATTATTATTATTATTATTATTACAGTGTTACCGTAAATAGGAAAAAAAAGGAGTTTGATGCCAAAAAACTCAGAAGTTTTGAGATTCATTTCACAGTTTCTAGAAAAAGCTTGGACCTTTCTGAGCTTAAAAGTAAAAAAAATCCAGGAAAAACTCAAATGTTGAGATTAATTTCACATATTTTACAGAAAAAACTTTGAAACTTTCTGAGCTCGTAAAGTGGAAAATTTTCAACTTTTGTAAATTTTCTGAGTTTCAAAAGACGAAAATTTCAACAAAAAAAAATTTCGAGACAATTTCTGAGAATAATCTCAAAATTTCTAAAAAAAAATTCTCACAAATGTTTGACTTTTGGAGCTCAGAAATGTCCAAGACTTGTCTATGAAATTTCTGAGTCATCTGAAAATATTAGAAATTTTTTTTACTCCTACTTCACACTTTTAAAGTTTTGTCTTGTTTCAGGGTTCATGCTAGAAAGTGGACCATAAATGGAAACATTTTGTCCTTTTGCAGTGAAATCTTTTACATCTTTTGTCTTCAGGAGCTTCTTTGAGAGCCGGTCATGTCAGCCAGACTTCTTCTCAGCAAAATCCAAGTAAGAACAGAGACAACAGATTTAAACTCTCCTTTCTCTGTGGTTTCAGCTCAGCTGTGAAGTTTCTCCTGCGGGTCTGCGGCTCCTCAGCTCTCACCTGATAGGCCACCATGTTGAGGAAGTAGCTGTAGACGCTGGTGCGGCTCATCCCCTGCGTGGCCGACATCGTCCCTCTCATGTGTTTGTCGTCGCCCACCGAAGCTCTACATTTGGCCATGAACTTCCTGCACCGGCAGCTTTTTCCCCAGAGAGAGCGCCTCACATCCTCCAGGAGGCCGGAGCCCTCCGGCAGGCCGGTCAGAGGATTAGCGGCGGATCCGGTCCGGCTGGAGCCCAGAGCCTCAGCCCGAGCCCCGGCCGCACCGCCTGGCAGCAGAACCGCTTGCTTTGTTGCCCATGTCCTGCTCTGTTCGCTCTGCGGCTGTATCGGCTGCTGCCAGGAGAGAGGAGAGGGAGAAGTGGAGGCGAAACCCGGCGGCCTCCCTCCCTCATCCCTCGCCCCCCCCCGGACCGGTCAGATTAAAGCAGGGAGGGGAGTTTGACATGGACCATGTGTTCGTCCCATCTGTCCGTTCAGTCCCTTCCCCCAGCAGAACATCTTCCTCTCCACACGAAGCGCTGGATGCTTTAACCCTCCACAGGCCTCCAGCCAATCTGACCAAGTGTTTTGGTCGAGTTTCTGCTCAAATATCTTAGTTCACTTGAAAAAAAGACTAAAATGACTTACAAGTAAATATTCAGCAAGATATGGGAGCTTGTTTTCAGTTAATAATTCCTTAAATTGATGGAAAAGTTCTAGTTCCACAGGCAGATTATTTCACTTATGGGAAAATGTGTAATTATTTGTTGGTCACATAAAGCTTGTTTTCAGTCAATCACTCAAGTTTATTTGTAAAGCACATTTCAGCAGCCAGGCGGTTCAAAGAGCTTTAAAATATTGTGAACAAGTAAAAGATGGACTGTTTGCAGAGTTCAGGTCAGTGCAGATTTCAGAAATGAAACATTTCTTCTGCTTGTTTTTGTTGCAACATAACAGAGAAAACTTTTCTACTGTTTTCAAACTTTGATTCTGTTAAAGATGAATGTAAATCTTTGCAGTCTTTTAGATTTACATCTTTTATCTTGAGCTGAGTTTGGAGGTGAATGTGTTCATAAACGCTCTGTGGTCTGCAGAGCAGCGATGATGATGACGATGATGATGAGCTGGAAGAGAGGGAGCCAGATTAGATTTGGGTTAGTGTGCGGCGGGGCGAGCAGCGGGATAATCCTGGTGCTGCTCAGCCCTCCTCTCCGTCAGGATGACCTTCATCGGCCCAGACCACATTTTAAAAGCTGCAGCCTGTTTCTGTGGCTGAGCCGCCCAGAGACGGTCCGGCGGGTTTCACTGCATTTCATCCTCTGAGTTCTGATCCGACGGTAAAACAGAACCGCCTGGTTCTGTTCATTCACAAGCATCTCTGTTCTCAGATCTTGTCTTTGTCATTTTCACACACTAGCTGTACCACTGTTAGAGGAGGGTAAAGGACTCAACATATTTTTACTCAAGTAAAAGTAAAAAGTACACACTAGTAAAGTAATACTAAAAGT
>NW_015114197.1:0-6435 GCF_001443285.1 Poecilia latipinna | reverse complement strand
CAAAAAGTTACTAAAGTAAATGTAATTGAGTGAATGTAACTAGCTATTATCCAACTGTCTTGAAAATGATTTTTTTATATGATGAGGCTTTCTGAAACCTGCTAATTTAAAAGTACTTGAATCAATAAAAACTGTAATTTAATCAGTTAATTCAGGATTCAGCAGATTCATTTTTTTAAATTAGGAACATGATTATTTGGATTGATCTTTTTCTCCATAGTGAATTAAACTATTATTTCCTTTTATTATTTAGATTTTTGGACTCCGGTTACCTTTGTCCAATATTAAGATATTTTCATGATTTGAAACATTTAAGTGTAAAAAAATGCAAAAACAGAAGAACTCGTTTTAAATCTTCTGAAAGCACTAAACAGTCCTTTTCATCCGACTACAACATTTTAGAAGAGAAACAGCTGATTAGCTGCAGAATGAAGCTGATTTTTGATTTTTAAACGTATTTTCTCCCCCTGCAGTTGCTTTAAACTGTTGATGATGTTGTTGTTGTTGTTGTTGTTTTGTCTGTGCCGTAAGAGTCACAGTCTGTCCAGATTCACTTTCGTGGAATTGCCAGACAAATAGGAGGTTAAATAAGAAGGAAGCGTCAGAGCTTCACACTCAGCTAAGAGGCTTGGACTTACAGACCCAGTGAACCGAGACTCTCCCAGAACCTTCTAGCAAATCTGCAGCCGCAGGATTACAGGCCTGACCCGGACGGATGGGAAGAGAGCGAGGAGAAAACCCGACGTGTCACAATTTAGCATTTCTTAGAACTGGCATTTTTACCGATTTTCTTGCTCATCAGACTTTATTGCCAAAAATTCTCTAATGGAGTGAAGAAAAGTCAACCAGGTACTGAAGACAGAAACTGACCAAACTGAGGTGTGGAAATAAAAAAAAGAAAAAAACAACAAAGGACAAACCTGATAGAAATTTGTATGATGGTGTAATGGGGCCATTGTAGATTGAAGAAAAAAGAGGAGCAAGTTTCCACCAAAAAACTCGGAAATTTTCTAGAAAAAACTTTAACATTTTTGAGTTTCAAAAGAAGAAAATTTTCGAATCTACAACCTCAGAAAATTTCCATGTTTTTTCTAGAAAATATGTGAAATGAATCTTAGATTTTTCTCTCAAAGGTTTGACTTTTCAAGCTCAGAAATGTATTTTTAAATTTACTCCTTTCTTGGCATAAATACTCCATCACACAGATCTAACTTACACAAAACCTTTCAGTAAAACAGGAACTTATTTTATGAGATTTTGAGATTTCTAAATTTTGACAATCTCAAAAATTTCCTCGAAAAAATCAAAACGTTTTTACTTTTGAAACTGACATTTTCAAAAGTCGTAACTTTTTAAATTTTAAATCAGAAATTTTCACTTTTTTCTGATAATCTCAAAATTTCAGATTTTTTTGGCATAAATTTATTCTTTGGTTTTGGATCTACAGTGGTCCTAATAAGCTGTGAGTTAATCTAAAATGAGTCCCAAAAAATGCTGAGGAGCAGAATGACCAAACTATAAATCCAAACCGCAAAACAAGTGTAACATATATAAAAATGACAAATTTAAATTATTGGAAAGAACTGCAAAAATACCTTAAAAGAGCCGCAAAGAAATGCAAAATTAAATTCAGAGATTCAGAATAAAGTCACATCAGCATGAGAATCCAAGGAACCACAGAGACTCAATTCACCAGCGAGAAAAACCGTCCAACATGTTTCTATTTCCCTAAGAAGTTTCCACCAGCAGGAGGTTCAGATTACCTCCTCCGACACCAACAAAGATCTAAAAACCAACAAGGCTCACAACAGTGGCCTCAAGCAACAGCAGAGAGGAAACGTTAAACTCAGTTTGGCAAAAAGGAAGTTTTAAGTACATAAATAAAAACAAGTAAATGTTGCTGAGATGTCAGAGCGACTCGGTTCAGGGATTCAAAGAAAGCCTGAGTTTAGATATTTAAGTTAAATCTGTTTATGAAGCAACATGCACAGAAAAGATGAAGCATCTGGTAATTAGGAAGTGATTCCTCTTTTACTTTTTAATATTTAGTTGTACTGCAGGAACTGCAGAAACACAAAATCTTACCAAGTAATTTTGAAAGTAGTGTAAATATCTTAGTACATTGAACTCAAACAATACTGACTTATAAATCACTTTTCAACAAGAAATATGAGATTGTTTCAAGTCAATAATTCATTAAACCTGATGAGAAAGTTCTAGTGCCAATGACAGATTATTTCATATATATAACAAGACACTGAGTTTAATTTCAGAACGTTTCTAGAAAAAACTTGGAAATTTCTGAGATTCAAAAGTAGAACATTTTCTACTTTTGAATCTTTGAAATTTCCAAAAGTCAAAAATTTCCAATCTTACAAGCTCAGAAATTTTCCTAGTTTTTTTCTAGAAAATTTTAGAGATTAATCTCAAAATTTCTGAGTTTTTTGGTCGCAAATCTTTGAATTTTGAAGCTCAGAAATTTTCATGTTTTTCAAGAAACTTTATTAAATTAATCTCTTTTCTATCTAAAAAGACACTAATATGCCGCCATACAAAACTAACTTACAACTTTCCATCAAGATTGAATAGTTTTAAGTCAAAAATAACTGAATATTTATTTTAAAAAGTAAAAGTTCAACTGGCAGATTTATTTCAGTTGTAACAAGACATTTTCCCCACGATAAAGTGACATAATCTGCTAGTAAAACTGGCACTTTTTCATCAATTACTGACTTAAAACAATGTCCTATGTCTTACTAGGAAGTTACTTTTAAGTTATTTTAGTCTTTTTTCCAAGTATACTAAGATATATGCACTAGAAACGAGACCAATATAATTTGTAAGGTTTTGTGTTATTGCAGTGGAAACATATTCATGATAAATGACGCAATAAGAAACATGCACCTGTTTGCATAAATCAGCCAGTAAAGGTAATTGCAACATTTGTTTCCAGAAGCGTCTCCTCTGGCTTCAAAAGCAGCCATTGTTTTACGTAATATGATTTGTTTGCTGCAGCCTGAACTGGGTGTAAAGCAGCGATTCCAGGCAGCAAACGCGTGTTGTTCTGAGTCCAGTCTGCAGCCCGGCATTCCTGGGGGCCCGTTCGCTCACGGATAATTGCTGCTGCCTTGTGGGAGAGGAGGAAGTGCCAAAGAGAACAAACAAAAACAAATTAGGAGATGCAAATGGCCGCATGAGTGAACGCGCTCGATCTATGGTTTCAATAGGCTTGCGTAATAAAAGCTGGATGCAGGCCAAGCCTTGTTTGGGAAACAGGAGAAGGAGGCAGGAAAAATGATCCACTCATTACGCATTAAGTAGTATTCCTAAACGGGATTAAAACTAACGGTCCTGTTTTTATTTGTTTACTGTGAGTAAATAATCAGCAGAGTAAATAACCAGTAGGAACAGAAACCCAGTGAACCCATTCATGACGTCGTGTTCATAGTCTGAGGAAAAACGTCTTTTTATCTGCTGCCTTGTTACTCAACACCCTGAAGACAATTTCAAACTGCACCAGTTTCCACTGCAGTCGGCTTTCATTGGTTCCTTCAGAAGATTCTTAGCTTGTAATTATTAGCAAGTTTTCACTCAACAAAAGTCAGATTGTCAAAAGTACAAAGCTTAAAGAGCTACAATTATCTATGGTATGAGTTTTATTATAATTATACCATCAAATAACTAGACCTTCCAGATGTACAGGGTAAAAGATTTCAACTATTTCTCCAATTTTTTTTCTTTCCAATTAAAACTTTATTGTGATCTTTTACAGCCTTTAATTTTTCTTGGTCGTTGTGACGTCTTCTCCTATTAAAGGTAAATATATTTCTAACTGGGCCTAAATTCACACCAAATGTTAGCAACAACCCAACTGATCCACATTTATGAAAGAATCAAAGCAAATTAGTCCAAATGGAATGACAACAAAAATATGATCATTTTACCCAGTGCAGATTTGCAATCAAAATAATCTTTTAAATTTACCAACATGAATCTTTCTTGGAAAAAACAAAAAAAACAAAAACAAAAGAAAAACGTGGCATGAAAATAACTTTGGTCATTCATGTGCCCAGCGATGGCAACATGAATGTTATGGACCATGTGAAGGTGTAAAATAATGTCCATTAGTTCAGTAAAACTAGGTACAAAACGTCACTTTCAAACTTACCTACAACTTAATTTCAACCGAAGCAAAAGGACTTCGGGGAATGAATGGAAACCAGAAATTAAAAATGTACTGTTCTGGTAAATGTAGAGCTTCATTAGCCAACTCCACAAGCCATGAGACCTGACAGAAAAGAACGGTTGCCTCAATCAGGGGGAGATCTTTAAGACTTTTCTGACTTCTTACACATTTTACAGGGTTTTCAGCCCATGTTTAACCACTGTTTATGTAAAAATATCATGGTTCACCAAAAATTTTAAGATTGCTTTTACAGAGGTTGTAATTCTTAACAACAGAACCTACATAGATGTATGAAAATACATATGTATATTTCTATCTATGTAGAGTAGATCTTCACTTATTCATGGTTTAGTATTTGTAGATTATCATATTTTTCTAAGGAGCACACATTAACTCCAAATTATTCATGAAAATCTTGCCAATTTGCACTTTTTGTTGAGCATATCTAAAATATTCAAACAAATTCAGCTTGGAAAGCTAAAATTCAAACGCATAATGCTACTGACTGCTACTTTCAAAGCAGCCAATCCAGGAGCGGCAATTATTTTCCTTAGCAGTGATTGGCTGAACGTCGAAGAGCAGGAAGACTGTGGAAGTTAGCTTCTGTGGTAGCGCCAAGGTTGTTTCCCAGTGTGTGTATCAATGCATGTTAACATATATTTGGAGTTTGAAATATTAAAATAGGCAGTTGTAAGCATTTTTAGAGAGAGTTTCATCTCTCTCTAAAGAGAGAGATGAAATGTTTTATTTTTTATGTTTATCATGTTGACAATAGGACAGGAACAAAAGTCTGATAGTACAAATACTTTTTAATTTGGAGGAGTCAAGGTGACAATTTTAAATGCAAAAACCCTGTTTCAACTGTCAAACCTGGTGGTGGCATCATTATGATGTGGGATTCACATGGAACAAGCTGCTAAAAGCTCTCTTAGCAGTTTCATCTTTAGAAATGTAATCTTTTGAAGGAATGCATCTTGTTCTGCTTCCCAGCACACACAACTCTTTCTCTACATTAGGGAACATGATGTAATTTGTAAAATTTCACACAAAATGAGTGAGAACTGAAATGTTTCTTGTCTTAGAATGGAGGTGTGTGGATGCAGTTTGTGGCTTGACAAAGGACACACTTGGCAAAGATCTTATGTGGAATAATCCCATGTGACCTGCTGCACTTTATAAGACATTACAATTTAAACAAACAACTGATTAGGTTCAAATGATTGGTGGGCTAAAATATCAAGCAAAGGCAGGTGAATGCCTGAAGTACTGGAACATTTGTATGAAGATAGTTTCTTAAAAATGAAAACCTGAGCAGAGTCAGCCTCACCTGAGCTCGAAGCAAGCGTCCGGTCATCCTATTCCTGGGGCTGGGAGTAAAGCAGGTTCCAAACAGTCAAATGGCCATCAGTCATAGAGCAAGATGAAGGGGTTCGTGCAACGGAAATGACTTCTCAGGGGACCCGATGCCATTTCTCAGGTCCCTCACCTCCACGCACATCTCCTGAAGCACCAGGCCCAAAGAGCATTGATGTGGTTTTCAGTCCTGCTTGGGGTATTCAACTCCAACAGGTTTCCCCTTCCTTTAATCTCATTAAGACGGGTGGATTGTTAAAGCTCAAGTACATGAAAGACCTAAAAACGTCTGGAGGCAGGAAATCTGTGGTCGGAGAACAAATAAACCTCTTAAAACAGACAGGAATAGCACAGGGAGGAACACGGTGTGACTTCAGTAATCCGGACAGTCAGCGGGTCAATCCAGTTACTGCATTTTCGTCATCAAACCTTAAACAGATGACAGTAAGGGAAAAGATTTGTGGTATTTATAATAGTTCCAACACCTGCTGGTATAAGTTTTACATCAATAGGATGATATTTCAGGAGAATAGAGAGGGGATGCATATTTTGGCAGGCTCAAAATCCATATTGCCTAAAAGTGCATCCCTGTGCTAACTTGAAGAAATAATGAGTTGAGAGGGATTTCACCTTTTCTACATAATGACACTTGTTCTCTGATCTACTGCTATAAGTTTCACATCAACAGGACGGATGCAAATATTTTCAGGCTCATGAATTAAAATGCCTTTAAAAATCCCTCCTACATTAATAGACTAGAAAGTTAAGCATGATATAAAACGTTGTACACAGGGCCGTGCAGAGACCACTAAAGGGGCAGGTGCTCAAAAAAAAAAAGGGCACATCTTACCGCATTCTAGGACAGAATATTAACAAAGCCACACAGCTTTCAGAGT
>NW_015114196.1:130914-155984 GCF_001443285.1 Poecilia latipinna | reverse complement strand
TTAATGTCACAAGATGTGCAGTAAACATCACAAATTTAATTTAACCCCTATTAAAAAAATGCAATTGCTGTTTTTACCGTGTCTGCCAGCTGAGTGAAGTTTTGCTCTGCATTTTTAAGAATGTCCCCCACTTTGAAGATAGGGCAGTAGATGTCCTTTTCTTTGTTAAAGTTACACGTTTTGATGTATTCATTAGTTATTGATGGAAGGAAGTTCCCTCTGCAGAAAAACAGAATTTATGATAAATCATCACCACTACATTTGACTGATGTTATTTATATTCTGGGTGAAATAAATCCGAAAGAGACAACTTGAACTAGCCTGGGACTAACACTGATCAGTTATATTCAGTCATAACTAACATTAATTCATAAGTACTAGTGGTCTACCTTCTCCAGTTATAATTTGATCACCTAGAATGTGAGTTAATATCAGAATCAGACAGAAAGTAGTATAAAAGGTGTTACTTGGTGTAGTTAAAAGTTGGGAAACGGATGCTGTTCTTTATGAAGATTGTGAAGTTCTCCACATCATTCATGGGTTCTCTGAGAAAAGAAAACAAACACATTATAACTTTTCTAAAGCCTCAGAAGTGGAGTTTCAGAAAAAAAAATATTAACAAACAGATTGTCACAACATCAAAATGTCTGATGTAAAGCTTGCAAATAAATGAAGTGTATAAATGATATTGAAATATATAAAAGAAAACATTTCTTCTAATTCTGCACTTATGATAGAACTCTTTATACATTGTAACTTCACTATTTGGTTATTTACAAAGGTTTTCCATCAGTTCCAGGGGTTAAATTGAACAGGCTTGTTTTGAAAAAGTTTATATTTATTTTGATCAGCTTAAAATCTGAAATGCATCTGAAGTTGTTAAAACTGAGCATAATTTTTTCAGCCAAGGCAGAATCTAAAACTTTGATTCTGCTTGAGCAAACAAATAATGTTTGATCAAATTCGTTGTGCCAGGGAAGCCTTGACAGTAGCTGCGTTTCCATTAAAAATGGGTGCAAGTATTCTGCTGATGTCAAAAAAAACACAATTTTGCAATTATTTTTTTTCCATTAAATAAGCAATTGAGTTAAAACCGCATGTGAATAAGTAATTAAAAATCATGGCAGCTACAGAGGTCAACTGTTACGATGAGATATATTCATAATTTAGCACTAGAGCTCATCACTTGTTAGCCAATGAGACCAGTTTTACAGAAGAGCTATGTATTCAAAATGTTGGAATGACGCGAAATTTTTTATGAACTGCAATGCTGAGAGCTCTGATGGAGCCAGAAAAAAACAAAAACCACTTCCTGTCGTCTTCGTTTTTGTTGTTTTCTCCAGTAGTAACATCCAGTGATCATTTGACTGGTGTGATGCAAATACAGTGTTTCCGTTGCAGTTTTGTGAAATGCATCTGTTTCTATACAGCTGAAAAACCACCACATCCTGGCCCAGAAACTTTTTATTAAAAATGTGAGCTTTTTCAAATTTGCCATGTTTCCATACAGAAAATTTATTTTCATAATTTCAATTTGCATAAATTCATGGTTAATTCAAACACATTTAGGGTTACAGTAATCAATGCAACTAAAGATAAATGCATCGATGAGTTTTTTTAGATTTTGTTGGGACTTTAGTGTTTAAAAGGCAGAAATGTTTTTCAGGAAGACAGACTTTGTAACTGTCTTTATGTGTCTTTGAAGGTTCAGGTCAGAGTTCATCACTACACCCAGATTTCAGGCCTGACCTCTAATGTCCAGCTGTAACAGCTGAAGTTTTGTGTTGACTCTAAATCGTTCCTCTAAAATAACTTCTTTTGGTTGTGAGTAACTCACATTGCAATGTAGAGCTGCACATCATCTGCATAGTTGATGATACCTGGATGTTTTTCACCAGCAATAATAATGTACCAGAGTGGTTCCTCAAATTGAATACACACATCAATAAATCACTGTGTATATGTAAATATATGACATGCAAAGTGTCGTCTCACGTCTTTATGGTGTCGATCTCTGCAGGACACCATCCTTTAATCTCACACATTGAGATGTTGGTCTTGAAAGGGACGCAGTTTCCTGTGAAGATTCCTAAGCAGGAGTACAAAGAAATGTTAAAGGAACTCCAAAACAAATACTATCGTAATTGTATTTTAAATTTCATATCATAAAAAAATAATAATTTAACATGTTACCATATCCTCCTGGTCTGTGACGATATTTTGTGCAGTCACTGTCTTTGGTACAGTTGTATTTCTCAGTCTGAATAACATGGAAAGATTTAAAAACGCAATTATTTGTGTGTTTTTATGATATAACGTTTTGTTGCTTAAATGTGTTGTACAAATAAAGTTGATTGACTGATTGATTAATTGAATGATTAAATAATGTAGGATAAGTATTTTACACTATTAATAGATCAGATTAAATGATTATGTTCAGAAAGAACAGCTAACCCAGTACAACACACAGATTGACTCTATTTAATAACCAACTGGCAACTTCTGAAGGCAATTAGTTGCACTCAGAGAAAAGGCAGGCTGAATACTTTTGCACAACACACTTTTCCGGTTTTTACTTGCAAAAATATTTTTGAATCATGTATAATTTTCTTTCTTCTTCACAATTTCATACTCTCCCCATGACAATAGGGAGAGTAGCACTGTTTCTAGTGCTAACTAGAAACAGCCAATCAGAGACAGGAGGCGGGTCTTAGTGCTGTCAATCACCTGCATCTAGCAGAAACTTTCTCTAATGCTCAGTCTAGTTAGCATGGCCACCAATGACGGCGGATAAACTGTAAGTTGTTTATCCGCTCAATGCCATTAGGACATTGAGCAACACATTCATGAGGTTGATTGACAGCAATATGGCCCGCCTCCTGGCTCTGATTGGTTATTTTTGGTCCCGAGTGGCGCATTTCTTGGGATAGTAACTCAGAGAGGAAGTGAAGGAGATAGATCTTTTCACAGGTCTGTCTCGACATGGTGATAATTTCAACAAATATGTAAAAAACATATTTTTAAAAAATGTTACAAACTTCAACTTTAAGTATTTTCTTCAACTGATGATTTGCCAGATGTTTATAAGCTGTTTCCCTCTTTCCAAATGTCTAATTGTGTTGTCTTGTTTTAATAAATCTTATGTATAGCTTGTATTTTGGTCAGATAATGAATTCCCATGTTTGGACACTGGATCCTGTCATTAACATAAAAGTTAATTAAGAGGTGAATTTAATATCAGCTGACCTCAGGACAGTATCCTTGCACTTGGTTCTCTGTTGTAATCATTTTGGTGATGATGCAAAAGACAGAACCTCCCTGTAGAAAAACCACATGGATTTTGCAGCTCAACCTTTTAATGAATCTTGCTATTAATTACTGAAATGTACCGATAAATACCTGCGTAGGAGTGACGTAGTCTGCAACGTCCATGACTCTGTTGTTGTAGTTTCCAAAGCCTTTGACCTTTGTCATGACTGACGACTCTATAGCTGTGTCTCTCACCTGGTAGGCCTTTTCCCAGATAAACACCCAACTGAAAACACAAGCAGGGAAAATGTGACAAATAAACATTTTGACATCAGATTTAATTGAAATAAATATCAGGCGAAGTGGCTTTTGGAGCCCATTAGCAGGTTGGAAACTGACCGCCCTTAAAATCTCCAGAGCTGGGTAAAAACTATAGTTACATTTCCTCAATTATATTTACTTGAGAAACTTTTTGAAGAAACGTACTTTAGGAGTATTTTTGCTGTACTTTTTACTTTTACTTGAGTAATGTTATTATGAAGGATTTCTATTCTTACTTGTGTAAAATTTCTGGATTTTCTACCCACTGAATGACAAACAAACATGTTTTAACCTGATTTATTTATTTATTTATTTTTGTTACTTACATTAATTATTAATAGTTTTGGCGTTAAAATACCAACATTTCCACTTAGCTTTATATTTAGGTTGGTCTGATGATGTCATTTTTAAATATTAAATGATTGATAATTTGATCAGCTACTCAGTAGACTTTTTACCAAATACTCTTTACTCTAACTGGAGTAATTTCTTAGATTGCTACTTTTTACTTTTACTTGAGTACAATTTTTGGGTAGTTTACTCTTGAAATCATACTGTTAGATGCAGGGACTCTCCTAGCCTTTTCAGTGCCCTGGGTAAACAACATTTAACACCCCCCTCCTACCTGCTTTTAGTTCAAGCACACTGAAAATGTGTTTTTTATTTCTTACGATGCAGCACGTGTTTATGTCGTGTTTAACTGAAGCATAAAGGCGGCGTGGCTCTTTTGACATTGTTAAAAGTTAAAGAAAACATATATAGTCATTATAACATTGGTAAATATCGGCTTTTGGTCCAAATTTTTGTATCCCTATTTCATAGACTGGAAGATTATTGCTAAGCATCATTGCTTTAGAGTGATCACTTTATTACTCTGCACTGGTGCACAAGAAAAAAAAAAAGAAATCTGTTATTTTACTCATTTATTTATTTACATTTTATTCAAAAATCATCTTATTTTGTTGGCACCAAGAATGTGACAATGAGATTATTTTTATTTAGGACAATAATAGAAAAAAGAGGAGTTGAAAAACACATTCTGTGGGTAAGGATTAAATTACTTGCTTGGAATCAGATCCAGCTAATGGGTGAATGAGGCTCTTCCTGTAAGACTAATCAGCCACGGCAGACTGATAATAGTTGTGTAGTTAACTAGTGGACCTATGATGACTTAAACAGATTAAATTCAGTCTATAAGGTCAACGTTTACTAATCAATGGATGAGTTTCTTTAAATCTTGCTGGGACATTTTTTCTTTAATCCCAGAAATATTCATTAGGTGATAAAAGACTGTCTTTGTAATTGTCTTTATATGTTTCTAAATGTCCAGGTCTGCATGTGTTTCAGTAAAAAGGTCTTTGTGCTTTGTGATTTTTTTTTTTTCAACATTAGTGGTATATCAAAACAGTTTTGAGCACAAATGTAATGGAAACGCAGCTACAGCAATGTAGAGCTGTGTATCATCTGCATCACTACGGTAATCAATCTTATTACTTATTATAGGACAATTTATTTGTCTCACATGGGAAAAAATAGTTTTCGAAGAGAGGATAAAACTCCACAACAACAAAAACAAAACATCCAGTCAAACAAAGTCAAATACATAAAACTAGCATAAATAATTAAATAAATATGAATCAACTATTCTGACACTGGTGCTTAATGTTAATGTGCGAAAGAAAACATAGATTTCAGATGAAGCTGTATCTGAGATAGTGGGAGCATATTAAATAAGAAGGACCCCAGGATTGAACCCTGGAGCATCCCAGATGTGTTTTCTGTCAGCTTCAATGTTAAATTATCCCACACACCTAAATATGTAAAACAAAATGCTACAGAGAAAGCTGAAATAGTTAGAGTCAATGCTGTTTGACACAGTGTTAGCTTTAATAGCAGCCAATCCAGTTGCCCCGTTTGTTTTCCTTAGCACTGATTGGCTGTAACCCCAAAAGTGGAACACTGTAGAAACTAGCTGTCGTGCCAAGATGGTTTCCACTATAGAGAATTAATACATATTCAGATATACTTGGTGTTTAAACTATTAAAATAGGCAGCTATATGTGTTTATAGAGAAGTTCTCAAGTATTCACAGATTTTAGCTGCTGGCATATGGATCATAAAGCCACAGAGTGACTGTAGCTCAGTGAATATAGTAGTTTCCTTGCAATCTGAACGTTGTGGATTTGATTATACATGATGACTTCCCATTAGACAAGGCAGTTTGACTAGAAAAGCACAACAGAAATTGTCTCCATTTAGCACTTAGTCTATTAATCATTAGTGAGAACTGGAGTATCTCCGCATTGATGCAGAACTGAGTCAGTTCATTCCTAAATGACCAATTAATTCAGTTCAGGAAATGTCTGTAAACCTGAACAGGTCTTATTTCTCTTAAAACATGGGAAAAATGTCTTGTTAGTGAAATAATCTGTCAATGGAACAAATATTTTTTTAATCAATATTAAGAAATTATTAACTTGAAAATGTATCTGTCTTAAAAGTTACTCTTAAGTTATTTTTGTCTTATTTCAAGTGTTTTAAGATATTTGCACTATAACTAAACCAAAAATACTTGGTAAGATTTGATGTATTTGCAGTGTGAACACCTGAAATTTGCTTTCTTTTTAAAACTTTTAACAACGTTGAAACACAATGAAGACAGCGTTCTGAAAAGCATATTCTATTTATTTTAATGTCAGTTTCTCTGAAGCCGTGTTAAAGTGAGCGGTTAGGCAAAGCACTTAAAACACTGCTAATGCATTTGTATTGACAGAAATTTTAGAGCGAGGAACTGACCCTGCTATAAGCTTTAAAATCTTAAGTGTAGCTACCCATCATTTAATAAAAAGATATTGAAGTATCTGTCTATGAGTAATTATGTTGAAGAGTCACTTTAAACCAGATAAGCTAAAATCTGCAGACATTTAAATGGCTTTATAGTGAAACATTAACATTTCAGTGAGTTAATTTTTACAATTATTTAAAATTAACTGTTTTTGCAACAAATCCTTTAATTATTCAGGCTTTGCAGTGATGAATGAAATGATTTACACTTACCCAATAAAGTAAGAAATGATGATAAGTTGAACAATCCGGTTGATGATGCCGATAGTCCAGCTTTTCACAACCACCGACTTTGTCGTTTCATAAGTGAAGAAGTTCTTCATACACGACCACATCTTGGCAGTGTGTGGATGGAAAACACAAAAATACAACAAAAACCTGTCAAAAATAACCTAAGTGATTTTTTACAGTGTACAGATTTGTATCGGACAGTCTCAAAGGTAATTCTAAGATTAAAGTGAACACAAAAAAGTCAAAAATAAAATAAAACGAAGCTCTTGTAAGAAAAAAAAGACTCGTAATTAAGCTGTTAATTGGTCTAAATCTCCTCTATCTCATTGACTTCTGTCTCTGTTCTCTTCCTGTTTCTGCAGACGTCAAACATCTCGATGACAAAGAGAATAAATGAGGATCCTTCTGATTCGGTGTTTGTCTTTTATGTGAGCCGTGATCCAGCCAGGCTTTCCTCCTTCTGGCAGTTAACTTGACAGTTCTCCTATAAGGCCAATAATAAGACGCCTCCTCTCTCTGCTGAGTGCGCTGTGGTCGCACACATTCAAATCTATCTGCAGCCTTCAGTCAAAATCATCCAGCAAAATTTTAATCAACATCCCCTCCTCTCATGAGGCTCAAATTTTAGATTCAACTTTATTTGAGTCACTTCCTTTAATTTTTTGTTTTCTTTTTCATTCTTTGGTCTTTCAGTTTTGAGCAGTTTTGGTTTGAGCCAAAAAATTAAGTTGACAGAATAGACTGTAACAATAATTAAGACAAAAAGATGATTAATTTGGAAAGTTCTGTGTGTTAATTATGAAAAAAAAAACATGCACAGGTCATTTTTTAAATTTAATTTGCAATCCACAAATCCGTTTTTCAAAATGTATTAACTTTAATATTTATTCCATTAGAAATATATTTATGATCTAAGAAACATAATAGAAAGAGATTAAAAATTATTAATGTTAAATTAGTTGTAACAACTGTTATTTATCATCTTCTTCTTATAATCCAATAATTTTTAACTGCAAAAACACAAAATCTTACCAGGTAACTTTGGTCTAGTTTCTACTTCAAATATCTTAATACATTAGAAATAAGAAAAGACTATCTTACATGTAACTTTCAGCTGGAAGTAGGAGCTTGTTTTAAGTCAATAACTTCTTAATATTCATTCAAAACTTCTAGTTCCATTTCACTTATAACATGACATTTTCCCATATTGTAAATTAAATAATCTGCCAGTGGAATTAATACTTTTTCATCATTCCCACCACTTTTAGCATCCAGACTGACTTTTCTACAGAAGTTCATAAAAGTTGTCCTTTTATACTTTCTTTCTTCCTTCCTTCCTTTCCTTCTTTCCTTCTGTCTCTCTTCCTTTCTTCCTCTTTTTTTAGCTTTCTTCATCTTGTAATCTTGTGATGATTCTCCAATTACTTGATAAACTTTGAAATCGATTCATAAATGTCTCCATCCATTATTACTACCATAAACGGCGCGCTGTTACATGACATCAGCATTGCATTTAATTAGTAATATGAACGACAAAGCAAAAAAACCAAAAAACTAATAATAATAATAATAATAATAATAATAATAAAGTCGAAAAATAGCATAAAACAGTACATAAAGAACAGATGGCAACAAAAGAATCTTGACATTGACGTCAAAATAATAAAAAATAAAATAAAATAATCCAAGACCAAAACACACAAACTCATGAAGAATAAGCATTGCAGCAAATATATGAGGAAGTCTATAGTTTTACAAGCTGTTTATATTGTATGTATCATAAAATCCTGCTAATTTTAGATTTAAATCCTGCAGAATGCTGCAGTTTTTTTCCTGTTTTCTTTTTTTTTTCTTTTAGCTAACGTTTATTTGATTTGTAAAAATTAAAACTTATTTTTTCTCTTTTGCTGAGATTTTTCCAGGACTTCTTAGGATGGTTTCCATTAAACAGCCGCAGTAATGTAGCAGAGGGAAACAGAAACCACAGAATATCCATTAAGAGAGAGAGGTAGACCACACTGAGAGGAGAAGTCGTTTTGTGTAAAAGACAGCTAATAGCGCCATGGATGAGTCTCCACATCCTAATACACACATCTAACCATATCGAGAATATAACATTACACACTTATTCACTTACAGCGCCTTTCAGTCTAATGCCATCAGGAACCACTGAACGCCTCCATTAAACATCACAAGTTAGGACTGGATAAAAGCCTGTCAGCTGATAGAGTCCTCCTTCTTTTTCTTTCTTTCCTTCTCTCTCTTTCTTTCGCTACCTCATTATTGCTGAAGTCAGGCAGTTTTACAGTTTTAGCTGCATCTTTGGTTTCTGGTTATTGTTTCTCTTTGAAGCAGTGATTTTATCCAGCAGTCAAGTGTCACAATGTGGTTTTTCTTTAAAATTTACATTTTCTACAGTGGTGTAATCTGTATGTGCATTTCTGACTTTTAAGACATTTCTTAATACTTTTTAGTAATTTTTTAACTGCTTTATATTCTTATATTAAATTTTTACATTTTTATTACAATGATTTTAGATTTTTTTAAATTATTTTTCTTTTTTCTGTTCTTTCTTTCTTTTCTTAGTTTTTTAGTTTCTTTCCATATTTTTCTGTTCTTTCTATTTGCTTTGTTTATAATTTCCTTTCTCTTTCTTTCTTTGTTCATCTTCTCTTCCTTTATTCCTTTTATCTTTATCTTCTTTTTTTCTTTTTGTTGTTATTTTGCATCTTTTTTTCCTTTGTTTACTGTCTTTGTTTAATTTTTCTTTGTTTTCTCTTCATTGTTTTTCTTTCATTTTTAGAATCATCTCCGGTGAAATTAAAATAAAAAATGAACCATTTTATTTTTAACAGAAGTCCCACTACTGGACCAAAACTAGCATATTTCAGACAACATAAACTATAATGTCAATGTTTTTTGTAGCCATGGTATAATTTCTGTTGTTTTTACCGTGAATCAGGGGTTTCCAAACCTAGGTTTCAAGGGCTGGCCTGTCAGGATAACAACTTTTTTTGGACAATAAATTATCCCAGTATTTATTACAATAAACAATGATATTGCTATTTTGAGACCATTTTCTTGTAATGTAAACGGCATAGTAAGTTTGACTTCTCAAAGATCAATAAATTTCAGTTTTGTAAATAACGTTTTGAACTGGAACTGGGAGAAATGATAAATATAAGTAAAGTGTCCATAAATAAAATGGATTAATGTCTGTAAACATAATATTAACCATCAAAATGGAAATTACTGAGCTCATTTTAGTTTATCATGTTATTAATTGATTAACTCCTTATTGCAACAAGTTTAGAAATAAACTCTCTACATAATATAATCTTTAAATCACCACAAAACACTGTGATACATTTTACTCATGTAAAATACATGAGTAAAATGTATTTTACTCATTTTACTTTAAAATGAGTAAAATACATGTGGACGCTCATATTTTTACTCATACAAAGCTATAAAAGCATCATTTGAATGCGATCCGTGATAACAAAAGTATTAGTGAGACACAAAAGATGAAATTGCACTACACAGGCCATTCTAAAGAGATTTGTATTGATTTGGAGAATTAAAGCCACAGCTAAGAAAGGGAGGAAGGAAGAAAAGGACTTTGTCCATCTTTTGCTCTCCAACCAGCCATTAGTCACACTCCAGCCTCGGGCAGCATGACCAGAGTCTCCATTAAAGTGAGCACTTCCGTCCAGGACTGAAACTTCAACCAGAGAGGTCATGTCAGTGGATGTTATAATTCAACCACTTTGGGAGAGCTGATGGGAATTCAGATGAACTGCACTGTAAACCCTCTTCAGTGACTGATTGGCTGAGGCTTGTGTGATTTTCTGCTACTCTGATTAGCGCACAAACTTAAAATACCATCAAATTTGTTTAGTGTTTTTATGTATCTCAGATAACAATTTCTGCCACTTTAATAATGCTGAGAGGCTTCAAACCAACGTGCCTCAACTACACAACTACTTAATAATTATGGAGCTAAGTTGGGGCCATAAGGTTTGTTCAAAACAAAATGGCCCCAATTTAGGGGCCATATATTAAAAATCAAAAGATAGATTTTTTAAATATAAACAAAATTTATTTTTTTAAATAAAAGAAATTACGTTTTTATTTTCAAAAAAAGTATAAAAACAATTCTAAAAACCTGTATGAAACTGAAAAAGACAGTTTTTTAGTTTCAAAACGTTTTGGTCGAACTTTTTTTTCAGTTTCAGAATAATTTTTAAGCTTAATTTTTTTTTCTTTTGAATGAATTTTATGACCCCAATTTAGCTCCATAAATCATGGCTTAAAGGTGCAGTACAAAATGCGGCATCATCCTGAAGAGAAATTTATCATGACGTGATTTTCAGTTTTATTTTCCAGCTCTACTTTAAAGCTGCAGTATGTAAATTTATAAAAAATATATTTTTTACATAATTGTGGAAACTGTCACTATGTCAGGACAGTATGGTAAAAATTAAAAATTAAAAAATCAAGCTCAACATACAATATGCCAAACACTTCAAAAACAGTAAATGTTTCAATCTAATAACAGATAAGAAGATATGTCCATGGCATCCATTACTATGGAAAGTTATAAAAAGCATGCAAAGTGTATTAATCTGCCTTTTTACTCATTATTTTCTTGAATTTTTACTTGTACTTGAGTAGAAACATGTTGAAGCTGTGTTACTTTTACTTAAAGCTAACCATCTGGCTACTCTGCCAACGTCTGGTTTTGTCTACAACAGGGGTGTGCAAACTCTTTATATGCCAAAATTGTGAAATCAAAAGAATTTCAGGCCAAAAAATGTAATAATTTTACAAAAAGTTACACTGTGATGTTTTTGTTTGGTTTTGCACAAACTTGATAATCTAATAGTTTACTTAAACAAATAAATTGGTCAAATTTTCTTTTGTTGGAAATAAAACTATAGCCAAAACATATATTTTCCAAATTTGTCCGATTTTTCAGAAAAAAAGCAAATATTTTATCAGTTCGGAGCAATAACAGCATGACTTAGGTCACCCTACATGTTTGGAAATAGCTTTATCCTAGTAAAAGAATGCAAAAATATGTAGTTATTTAAAGATTAATACTTTGTATTTTAATGAAATTTCAATTTGTTTGTAGTTTTTCTTCCCCAATTAAATATTAACAGCTTCCATCGCTGCACAATCTTCTGTGCAGTCACAGGGGTTTCCAACAGGTGGCAGCAGAGGCGTGGACTGGTGAGGCGACCGTAGAAGAAGAATTCAAACGCGTCATTGTTTTGGTTCGTTTTCTCTGCAGAAAAGTGGGGCCATAAACACTAACAATCGAGAACAAAAACACTAAGAAATATTTTTAATCGTGAACATAACAAGGTAAGTTCACAATAAACAACTTAAAGCTGAGCTTAAAAGCGGTGCTGATGCACATCCGGGATCTATTTGTGTTCGCCGTAAATGCACGTCGTTCATTGCTTTTTAAATAATTATTTAAATCAAATTACTGATATCTGTTAGAGGGAGTATAACGCTGTAATAACAAATGAATGCGCAACTAAAGTCTGAGTCAAACAAAATAAATGTAGCAGCGTAATATCTTCCCTCTAGTACCTTAATAACTGCAATTTAAATTCAAAAAGATTAATAGAAAGCTACGTTATTAGTATTACGATTATATGTCCGGAAATGAAACCTTGGTTTACTCTCATTGAAGTATTTATCCATATCAGGGCATCAAAGCAGAACTCAGTATTTTATTCCATTATTTAAACGTTTTTCCTCTATTTGGCACAGAATGTTTCAGAGATAAATCTAAGTCATTAGTAGCATCTGTATGTGTAACAAATCATATCAGTTAAGAATATTTTTTAACAGTTTTACATTTTGTGAGAGGTAAATTCTATTTTTCAAAGAGCCTAAATTAAACACGTTTAGATGAAAGAGAAACATATATTATAAAATACATTCTCAGAATTAAAGCTTCAAATGCAAATTCAGTTATTATTTTGTGCCAACATTAGTCAATAATAAAACTATTTCTAGTTACACTAATGAGTAATAACTAATAAACTATCAGTCTATGTTTGGAAATGTTAATTTAGTTTACAAACATAATTTAGATTATCTAAATACCTGATTTAACTTAAAAACATGTTCGGTAAAGTAGTGATTCAACAGTCTGATCAATCTGATCAGCAGAATTATTTTAAACAGGAGCAGATCACATATTAGTAAACAAGTATAATTATCTGAAGTGAAAAGCAAATTTTGAATCAAAACCAAACATTACAAGGAAAAGAAATAATATTTGATTTCTATATTTCATATTTTCTGTATTTGTCTCAAATCAGCTGTTAATAAGGAATCAAATCTTCTTCATTTTTCTCTGATTTCGATCATTTTGGTGCATCTCAGTATGAGCTCTTTGGTAAACTTTATAACCAACTGTCAATATGAAATGATGAAAATATGTTTACTAAGGCATACAGCCAATCCGTTTGCAGTAAATTTCATTGATATGTGTGTTTTCTAGATCGTCACCATGACAACAAAACGTGGACTGATAACCGATTCATTTAAAGTGCTGAAGAAAACAAGGAGAGGGGGAAAGCGAAAGAAGACTCCCACGCCTCCTCCAGCACAGCAAGGTGAGACAGCACTCGTGGTTTAAGCTGCTGTTTGCATTAACTAATGGGAACTTGTATTATTTTCACAAATTAGTTTCCATAGATTTATGTCAACAATATGTTCTACGATGCTTATCAATTGTTTTATGATAGCTTTGTTTAAAGAATAAAGCTTTGTTTTGGTAACTTCCAGTTATTCTATTGAGTCTTTCAAACGCTCAATAAGCGATACATCTGTAGCATACAACTCTGAACAAAGATGAAGCTTTACTGATGGTTTATGAGATTTAATTCCTTAAAACGCACATTCCATTCATTGTAGCATTGAAATCCACATATCACTGCCATAAGAGCTAAAACGCATATAACTTAAGATGTGTGTAACTAATCATTTTATAATGTTTCCATTCATATGTTACTTTAAGTCTAGGCCAAATAAAAATATTAACATATAAAATATACACTAAAGTAAATACTTTTTACAATCAACACACCTTTTGACTTTTGGAGGGGCTGCCAGCATGAAACAACGCTCCGTGAAAAACAAAGTGCAGCACTATTTGGAGAAAACATCCATCCATCCATCCATCCATCCATCCATCCATCCATCCATCCATCCATCCATCCATCCATCCATCCATTTTCTTACACTCTTATCCCATTGGCGTCGGGAGGGGTGATGGTGCCGATCTCCAGCTGCCATCGGGTGAGAGGTGGGGTCACCCTGGATGGGTCACCAGTCCACTGGAGAAAACAAACTAACTATTATACAACAACACTAAGCAGAAAATGCAAAATTAAAAATTAAAAGTATACAGCACTAATTAGAAGTCAAATATACTGGCAAGATAAAACTCATTCAAATTTGATGTAATAAAATACACTTGTGGTTATTTACAACATCAATAAATCAATTAATCACATAAGTTAAAACAAGCTCAATAATTTACATTTGCATGATTTATCATTTTTCTGTTTTCGCTCGACCTTCCTAACATAACCAGATGATAAAAGTCTTTTGTTTTCAGAGACTTTATAATTTAATGCATTTGTTTGTTCTGTTTTTTGTGGGGTTTTTTTGTATTTATTTTGGATATTTAAAATATCTTCCAGTTTTAGTGTTAAATGTTTGTTAGAATTTTATGTTTATTGATCTTTGAGAATGTGTTCTTGAATTATTATGCAAACATTTGTTATTGCTCTTGTTTTGATGCAAACCTGTCTTCAGTTCTTTCTGAATCTTCTCGTTTGAACAGAAGATGTCACTACAACTGTCAAAGAGGAGGAGATGCAGCAGCTCAAACAGTTTGACCTGGACTGGAGATTTGGGCCCTGCACAGGTAGTAAATAGTAGAAGCCTTAAAATAAGGCTCTGTGATTAAAAACAAATTATATGTTTATGCTAAATTAAACATCTAGTATGTTGTATTTTGTCGCCTAACTAAACGATTCTGGTCTGTTTTCAGGCATCAGCAGAATGCAGAGGTGGGAGAGAGCGAAGCTTCATGGTCTGAACCCACCTGAGGAAATTAAAGAGCTGCTGCTGCAAACACTCGATGATCCTGAGTACTCCATGAGGTGGCCTACACACACATGAACAAACACACACACCATCGCTTCCTCTGATCACTGCATTTAAGTTATAACTGTAATGAAACATGCAAACAAGTCTTAAACTAGTCACAGCTCACCTCTTATTTGATATTTATTTAGCTAAAGTGCAGCAGCTAGGAGATCTTTTAAGCGGATGTGGTCTAAGTTTGGGTCCAAATAGCTCATTTATTCTCATAATGGCACTGGAATTGTTTCTTTTATTTACTTTTTATCAAATCTACTTAACAGTAAATGTTACATCCCTAAAAGTGTTAGTGTTTTAGAAAGAAAGCTAGAATGATCTACAAATGAAAACAATTCACGGTTTGTCCCGTAGTTGGCAGCAGACCCCTCTGAGTGTCAGTGAGATGTAACTGTAAATGAAGCTTCCCTAAATTAATTCTGAAAAACTGCATTAGAAACTGGAAATCTGTTCTTTTTCAGAAAATAATACCATGTAGAAAATTAAAAGTTTTTGTACTCTCCGTCTTTCTTTCTTTCAGCCTCTGGAGAGAATATCCGTTCTGAGGAAAACATCATGAAGAGGACAAAGATCCAGACTTTTGTGAAAGTCAGGGATGTTTTTATTTTGTTGTTTTTATGGCCATGCTTGCTGTTTCTCTTATTCTGCTTCAGTTAAAAGTTTTTATTATTTTTTTTAAATAAAAGATTACCATGTATCTTTCTTTTTGCATTACAAGATTGATACTGTCATGGAAGTTTCCACTGTTTAAAAAATATGCCCAAGAACTGTGTTCATCAGTTATATTTTCTTTTATTCTCCTTTGGTATCATCACATTAGCACACATTTCCATTTATAAAGTGATTTAAAAACAAAGTTTAATTTTTCTTTTACATTCCTGTAAGGTAAGAGAAGCAGGACCAACATGTTTTTTTTTGTTGTTTTTTTTTATCTACTCTATGTTTTTTAATAAAATACATATTTTGTCTGTAGCTGGAGATAGGCACCAGCAACCCTCCGGACCCCACTAAGGGACAAGGGTGTAAAGAAAATGGATGGATGGATGGATTTTAGTCTGTTGAATATTGGGTTAAAGAAATTGATGTACCTAGTTGAAAAAGTAAATAAAAGTCACATTTAAATAACTTATTTCATGTTATTAGGGGAAGTTTTGATTGTGAGTAATAATTGTGCTGCAGATACTACAGCTTAGAATGTAAAAACAATTGTGCGTAAACTATTTATTTATTTATTTATGTAAGAGCTCAAAATGGCGCCATCTGTTGGCTAAAGCTTTAGCCAGACTTTCCGTGACGCTGATTGGTTCATATAACGTCACGTAAGTGTCAGCAGTCGCACCGCTCGCTGATTGGTTGAAAGCTGGACGGAGGCGGTGTTTTTCCTTCTAGCTTTTGCTGCATGTAGACCTAAGTAAGCGCTGATTGGTTAAGAAGGTACAACAGTCTGATTTATCGGTGTGTCATTGGTTAATTTTTTAGATGTCGTTAATTGTGTTTATTATAAGTTGAACAGAGTCAGACGCAATTTTTCATTGATGACTTTTAAGTTATTTCGTGTTGTGAATGTCACAAAATATAAACAGAACAACAAGCTCTTATGCGAAATTTAGAATAACGGGCACAGCTCTTATTTTGAAAGGATTTCACCGGAACATATGCTTTATTATCCTTTATCGGCTTGTTTTCACTGAACGCTGTAGGCTGACATCAGATTTACAGACATGATGAGGAGAAATAACATATTACACTAAGAAGCTGTTTTGAGCCACATTATTTAAAAACAATTCAGTTTTTATTTTTACTTATGTGTTTATTTTTCACAAAGATTTCTGTTTTGATGATACCAGGATTTGATTTGTAACCAAGAAGCGACCCTGTTTAAAATAAAAAGAAGAAGAAGCGATTTTATGATTTTAAAATAGTATTCATTTGGTCTCTGGGATGACTTTAGTGTGAAACTAATGGTGCATCGACGGCTCCTGCCTTCCTTCAGGCTGAACAGTTAGAGCTGAGACGACACCCAGACTGCTCTGGTAAGCAACCTGTTCATCTCCGGAGGATTAACCGTTAGACATCATGTTAGCTCTTTAGCCTCATAGCTCCTGACTCTCATTCAGCATCGATGCTCAGAAGCTAGCAGCTAGCATAACTCTCTGGAATCTGCCATCACGGTAACTGGGTCATTATGCTGCTATATTAAACTATCATTGTGTCAAATACCGAGAGGGTTCACCAAAAAAATATCGCTAGCTTTTGTGCAGCCGAGGCGCTGCTAGAATTTGATTTGGATTGATGGATTTGATCAAATTAATAACTATCAGACAGTTATTACTACTGTAACCATATTTTGGGTATTTGTGACCAGTGATGATGAGCTGAGTCGGGGGATTTTGACTTTTAGGGAGGCTCAGCCTCCACTCAACAGCTGACTTTGGCTTTCAATAACAATAAATACTATTATAAAATCTTGTCAGCCCATTAATAATACCATTTATTATTGCTTTTACACTTTAATCACGAAAAGTGTTGCTTTTTTTCCACAAAAAATATTTATTGTCAATGTGAAAACTGATTTCTACAAAATAATGACAAAATTATATTTAACATAAAATAACCGATTGCATAAATATGCACTCAATCTATAAGGAGGTTGATATAATCAGAAACACACTACCCACTGTGAAGCATGGTGGTGGCAGCATCATGATGTGGTGATATTTCCCAGCAGTAGGTCCTGTAAGTATATATATATATATTAGATTAATCAATTAGTGCATGCAAAACAAACATTACAGACTAACAAACAGAGGTATTTATCTACTAAATAAAAATAACCAATTAGATAACAGAACAAATAACAAAACATTAAAAATAAACAAGCAAACAAAAAATGAGGTTCACAAATGAGGATAAGACAAAACAGAACATAGCAAAGTGGTGTCATAACAGAAATTTAATCAACTAGGATACTGATTTTTTTTTTAAATGTTAGCAGTTATTTTCTAATTTTTATTGTTATTATTTTCCTTTTGAGTAGAAGTGGAACGAGTTGGAGGACAAATCAACAATAACAAAAATAACATGCCAGAACAAGGAATAAATAAACAAATTAATATAACTAAATACGTTTTGCAATCTTATTAGTAAGAATAAAAATGCATTTCAATGCCGGTGAGTTAATGCCACTGCAGAATAAAAGATGAAGGCAGGAAATGAATTCAGCAACATATAGGAGAATCCTGGGGGACAGTTTGTTTCTGTCTTTTACAAAACTACAGCTGTGAAGAACATTTATTTTCCAACAAATCCACATTAAAAGTGATAATGTGGACTTTTGTTTCCTGCCACAGAAGCTGAGCTCTTTTCAGTCTTCGAACTGATCGTAATCTCCTCTGCCTGCCAAATTATTCTCCAGTCAAATGTGAGGCCATCTGCTTGTTAGCAGGCAAACTGTCAAACTGGGCCACAGCAGCAAATCCTCAACAAAATTGCTGAAAAAAGTGATTCCAACTCCAATTAAACCCCAGAATTTATCGTAATTACAAAGATCTCTGCAGACAAACCTCCCCGAACCAAAGCAACACTGTAAAGAAGAATATATTAAAGTTTCTCCAAAGATTTATGGCGATGAGACGAGTGTTGCTGCTAAAGTTTGTACCACAAATTGGATCTTAGTTTTTCCACACACTTTTTAAATGTTGACAAAGATTATCAATATCATATTAGGCTAATCTGTATTTAAATGTAGAATATCGTCTTTGTAGAAACGTTAAATAAAGGCTGATGGCTGATTGTTTTTCAGCTTTCCCAGCAGCGATGGACAACGCTCACACTAAAACGGTGGAGGAGGTTTTGGGCTTCTTCAGTGTCAATGAATCCACAGGACTGAGCTGTGAGCAGCTGAAGAAGAACAGAGAGAAGTGGGGACCCAACGGTAAATATTTATTTATGTATTTGCAAAGAAACAGAACCAAAATTTCTCATAGCTTTTATGCAACAAAATTTACCACCTTGTAACATAATTGAACAAAACTACTGTTTGTATTTATTTTAAAAAGTCATGTTAACTTTTTAAAACATACAACCAAGCCTGATGCAATAAATCCATTAATCCTACTTATGTAGTGCTTTTTTGTAATTTAAAAATATATTCCAGTTCCAGTGTTGAGTACTTTAGAAAATTAAACTTTCTTTATCTTTGTTGTATTATTATGCCATTATCACGATGTTACCTCAAAATGGTCTCAAAACAACAACATTATCATTTATCACGATCATTTATGGGACAATTTATCAACCAGCAAATTTGTTACAATGACAGGATTATGGTGTATACAACACTAAATTTCTCTGCAAACTGTTCTTTGTAAATCCTGTTCTTAATGCCTGTTGCCATGGTGATGTTGATGGGTTTTTTTCTTTAACTTACAGAATTGCCTGCAGAAGAAGGTAATCTAACATACGTTGTATATTTTTACAGTCACATTTTGTGTGTTATTATGTTAACTCTGCTTACTGAGCTGTTACTTCTTTATTCTCCCTCTGCAGGAAAGTCACTTTGGGAGCTGGTCCTGGAACAGTTTGAAGATCTGCTGGTTCGAATCCTGCTGCTGGCTGCATGCATTTCTTTTGTAAGGAATTACGACCACAGCCACGTTTGTCTTTTCAAGCAGAACTAATCAGTCATATTTAAACAGAGCAACTGTGTGTGTTTAGTATTTTTGTTTAAAATATAATGTGTATTAGTTGAGTTCTGCAGGATAAACACAGCGATAGTAAAATGCATGAAATGTAAGGTTTGGTTTCAGCGTCAGGGTTGGAACTGCAAGAGAACAAACATCCTAATTATCCATGTCCATATCCGGCTTTTTTGGTTCCTGACGCCGCCTTCAGTTATTTAGGAACATTTGGTGAGTCATGGGGTCGGATTCTCCAGATAAAACCATGCATAAACAAAACCCAGTCACTTTAAAGTGAAGTAAAACAGCATTCTACATGGGAAAAGGGGTTTCTGCAGAACAGCCTCTATGCTTCTTCAGCACAAGATTAAAAACTTACAAATGTTCTTATTAGGGCTACAGCCAATGATTATTTTAGTAATCGATTACTCTATATACTTATTCTGACGGTTAATCTGATAAAATAATTGGCAAATTCTGCAAATTTTTGCTTATTTTTTACAATATTAGAAATCTATCAAATATGCAAGCAAACAAATTATTCAAATCATTTTACGAATAAGACAGAAACATTTATGTCCTAAAATGCAATAACACAACATGCCTCTAGTGTATGCTTGATCATTTGTAGCAAAAAAATAAATAAATGTTCAGCCCTTCCTGCTTTTCTTATCAATGCAGCGTACGGATTATCTGTTGATTTTTTTTTTTTAGATTAACTGATCAATAACTGGATAACAGAAGGAGCTTATTATAGGATTTTTCTTCATAGAATGTGAACCAGGTGAAATATTGAGGGGGTCTAGGTGGAACATATTTACAGAAAAAGACATTTTATTGATGTTAAATCAATATATTTGATCAGTTTGGCTTAATTACTGCTCTGAATATGTTTCAGCAAATAGGTCTATAGACTACATTTAACGTTTGATCGATTTCTAAATTATTTGACGGTTATTTCAATAACTGATTCATCATGATTGGTCAGATTAATCTCAAGTTCTTAGAATACATAATCCTAAATAAACCGATTAATTATTTATTTCATTGTATGTCTCACTTGACTAGTTACACTTTAAATGTAAGGTTTGTTGAACCCATTGATTCTAGAGGTGAGGACTTCCCTACAGCACATGAACTCTGACCTTTCTCTCTGCTCTGTTGTGTAGACCCTGGCGTGGTTTGAAGAAGGGGAGGGAACCATCACTGCGTTCGTTGAACCCTTCGTCATCCTCCTCATCCTGATTGCTAACGCCATCGTTGGGGTGTGGCAGGTAATATATAAAATTTAACTAAATTATTCTGTAAGCAATAGTTATGATACTGAAAACATCTTATTTTCTAAAACAGCAGGAAAATAAGACCGATTACTGTTGAAATTATTTAAAACTCATTAAAAAAATAGATATCCATCCTGCATGTTTACTGCCTCACTTTTTCATGAGGCTGAAAAACAAAGTAAAGCAGCTTCTCCAACACTTTGTTAATATTTGACTTACAATAGAGGCTAAAGCAAAATACCTACATGATGTAATCTGACTTTTAATAATTATATTTAGTTCACAAAACATTTCTTCCTCAATTCTTATATTGTAGGTTATCCTGCTCTGCAGGAAGATTTATCTATGCAAAAAATATGATATTAATCAATATTATGCTAATAATATTATTGGAGGATGTTTGAATTTATTGTCAGGTTTATTTTCTTACTACAATCTTGTCATCCAAATCTTACTTTTTCCTAAGTTAAAGTTTTACCTGGAGAAAAACTAAAGAAATGACCGAACTGGAGGAAACGTTTTGCTTCAGTCACATGTTCAGTTAGTTTTTTATGGAAACTAAGATCCCTAAACTAGATGCACCAATAGAAAACTAAGATATTCGTTGTGTCCTTCAGGAAAGAAATGCAGAGAACGCCATTGAAGCTTTAAAGGAGTACGAGCCTGAAATGGGAAAAGTTTACAGGCAGGACAAGAAAAGCGTCCAGAGAGTCCGAGCCAGAGACATTGTTCCTGGAGACATCGTCGAAGTTGCTGGTAAGAAAAGCAGAAACATCAAGCATGGAGTCAGTTACACTTCAGAGAGACAGCAGGAGTTAGCATGGCGACCTGTACTGTTTACCATCACATTAATCTGCTTTTATAGCAGAAACAATCAGCTAAAGTTGTACTATTTTACACACCTTCAGTCATTTACATTAGGAATGCGCCGATCCACTGAGGGTTAGTATCGACCGATACTCAGAAAAACAGCCATGACTTGATTTAAAATGTTTCTTTTTTTAAAACACACATATAAATGCACTGAATTACAAATTTGATCAGAATTCCTTTATTGTTGTTGTGCAAGAACGCACAACAACATTTAAAAGATAGCAATTCTCAAAAGCACTGAAAATAAATATTAAAATAAAAACAATAAATACAGTAGAAACAACCAGGATGTTAAGGTAATGACAATCAGGGTTTGGATGAATTCATGGTGTTCAGGGCAACAACAGCTCTCGATTAGAAACAGGTTTTAGTTTGTTTGTCTTAATTTCCCAGAAACGCCTCCTTGAGGTTAAGCAACAAGCAACACAACTTTAATTTATTCATTTAATACAATTAGGAGCACAATATCCAATGTAAAGTAAATAATTAAGAAACTGACAAAAACAAAACGTTGACTACGTTGGTCAAACATGTAAAAAACAAATTGAAACAAACTTTCTTTCAAATGATTCAGAAAGTGCAATTATGAATGCTAAATATAATGTAGAATAAATAATAAAACATGACGTCACTCAGAGCACAAAGCGTAGAATTAGAGCGAATAGATCTGCCCTTGTCACTGAAACTCAATCTAGATTTTTTTTTTCCATTGTAGGGACCAATACAGATAATAAATATCAGTAGGAGTGGAAGAAGAAATCTGTTTCGACACTCAGACTTTCTCTGTACAGGCTTAGCTTTTTCACTGCCTCAGGATATTTATTTAGTTATTCCTGGAAAACGTCTGTGCACGTTTCTATGCTCGTCTTTGGCTGATATCGCCATGGAAACTTGGCAAGAGGAATAACCAGGCTGGATGAAACGTGTGAAGCCAAGCGCTCTGGAGAATCGAGTCGATGTTTCTACACAGCAGCCTGACCTGAGTCAGTTTGGGCCAAAACATATATAATTTCTAAACCGATTTTAAAACCAATTTTACCTGCTCAACAATAAACCAAGCATAGAATAATTAAGAAAAAGTGGTTAGACATTTTTTAAAGAATGGGTGTGTAAGATGATTTTGCACATTTGCATTATTAGAATAAAGACATCCAGTTTCTCAGATATAAAAACAGGATTATGTCATTTTTTATAAGATTTTGATGTACTTTGTCATGTTTAATTAATTAATTTAAGTCACTAACCAAACAGAATGAAATAAGTGTGATTTAAAAAGAGATTAACACTTTCTGTTGCATTAAACATTTTTCCATTTTAGGAACATTTTAATTTGTCTGTAAAACTTGATAACAAAAATCTCCATCTGCATCAGCTGTAAACATGTGTAATTTATGACATGTAGTTGGAGGGCCATATAAAATCAATCCAGGGGCCACATAAGGCCCCCGGGCCGCTCTTTGAGCCCCCGGTGTGAGACGGCCGTATGTTTCGCCATGAACCCGATCGGACTGGAACTGCTTTGGTCAGGGGGGGTTTAAAGTTGCTCTGGGCCTGGTTGCTGGTCTTTCCCATCAGTTTATTTCTGTTTTTAGAGCGGCCGTTACATTTTAGAGAGATAATCATCCCGCTGACCTGCTGTCTTTTTTAAACATTAACGGGTAACAAGAGCCATGTGAAAATATTTTCCTTTTAGACAAACAGAGAGCGGTCAGTTTGTTTCCATTTTTACTCTCGGCTCTGCTCCGAACACTGGGAGCTTTTCTGAATTGAGATTCCACAGTTCTGGGTCTCTCTCCCTTATACAGAGACAATAAATGTGTGTGTGTGTGTGTGTGTGTGTGTGTGTGTGTGTGTGTGTGTGTGTGTGTGTGTGTGTGTGTGTGTGTGTGTGTGTGTGTGTGTGTGTGCGTGTGTGTGTGTGTGTGCGTTCTTTGCAGTTTATCTGTTTATATTAAGAGCATGGGAACTCGGTAATGCAAAACAGTCTGAGCTTAGAGTGACTCATTATGGTATTTTTCTTTATTTCTCATCAAACATCCTGCATATGTTCCCTATTTAAGTTTGACTTTGCATTTTGTTTTAATAACCAGGATGTGTTGTGGCTCTCAGAACTCACTGTGAAAGGCAAGACTGAGCAGACTAAAATCTCATTATCTAGGAATGATTTTGTACAAAGAATGTAATAATGTTTGGTACCGGCCTCTCCTAACCCGTTTAAGGAAGCGAAACAGGTCACCGTTCAGATGCACTGTGTCAAATGAGGCCTGCTGCTTAATCTTTAGTTGGTGTAAATCTTTTTTCCTGTTCTTTCTGTCTCCCCTGAACATCCAGTCGGTGATAAAGTTCCTGCTGACATCAGGTTAACGTCCATCCGCTCCACCACGCTCAGAGTGGACCAGTCCATTCTGACGGGAGAGTCCGTCTCCATTCTTAAACACACCGACCCGGTACCAGACCCCAGAGCAGTCAATCAGGACAAGAAGAACATGCTGTTCTCTGTGAGTCTCAAACATCACATGTCTTTTTTAAAGTAAAAAAATTTGGATTCATTCAACGTTCTTATTGGAATATAAAACTAAGTAACTTAAAATCCATTTTTTATTTATTTATCTCTCCTGAGATACAGTAAATGTGGTGTTATTTGATGATGGGTAAACAGAAAGATTATGTAAATATTTATGAGTTTCATTAATTTTAACGTTTTTGAAGCCAGGAGATGCTAACATGAAACCATCACAGCGACGTATTATCTTCAGTCAGAGGCTGTTTCTTTAGAACTGACTGATGACACAAATACACAACAGCTTATTCGGGCCATTGTAGATTAAAAACAGGAGTACACTCAGATTTTTTTAGAAAAAAGTTTATGAGAAAAACACTCAGAAATTTTGAGATTAATTTCAGTAATCTTTCTAGACAAAACTGGGAAATTTCTGAGTTTTCAGAAGTCAAAATTATTATTATTTTTTTTACTTTTGAAACCCATAAATGAAAAAATAAAAAATCTGGAAAATTTAAAAGATTCATCTCAAAATTTGTGAGGTTGTTCTAGAACATTTTTGACTTTTCAAGTTCAGAAATGTAACATTTTTTTTTCTATGAAATTTCTGAAATAAAAGTTTTTTGGTGAATATTTTGGCTCTAATATGCTGTCGAACAAACCTGTATTTTTAAAGAGGATAATTTTTTAAATCCATTTTTAATAGTATTTGCTGATACTGCGAGTCTTTTAACCCAAATTGTTTTGGCATTCGTCCGTGTGTGTGTGTGACTTCTGAAACATCAGCCATCTTTGTGAAAGCAGGGTGGGGGGGCATCAGCAGGTTGGGGGGCATCAGCAGCGTGGGGGCATCAGCAGGGGGGGGGGCATCAGCAGCGTGGGGGCATCAGCAGG